>NW_019268743.1:18934-30100 GCF_002738365.1 Cucurbita moschata
AGTGGGAGGGTTATAACTCAACCCGATCGTTACTTGGGTTTGGCAGAAACTCAAGTCATCATACCTGATGATGGCGTTGAGGATCCATTAACCTATAAACAGGCAATGAAGGATGAGGATAGAGATCGGTGGATTAAAGCCATGAATCTTGAAATGGAGTCAATGTACTTCAATTCAGTCTGGAAACTTGTAGATCAACCGGATGGAGTAAAACCTATTGGTTGCAAATGGATCTATAAGAGGAAACGAGACCAAATCGGTAAGGTACAGACCTTTAAAGCACGACTAGTAGCAAAGGGTTATACCCAAAGAGAGGGGGTGGACTATGAAGAAACCTTCTCTCCTGTTGCTATGCTTAAATCAATAAGAATACTCTTGTCTATTGCCACATTTTATGATTATGAAATTTGGCAAATGGATGTTAAGACAGCTTTTCTAAACGGCAATCTTGAAGAGAGTATCTATATGGCTCAACTAGAGGGGTTCATTGAACAGGATCACGAGCAAAGGGTTTGCAAAGATCCATTTATGGGTTGAAGCAAGCATCTCGATCCTAGAATATAAAGTTTGATACTGCGATCAAATCTTATGGCTTTAAACAGAATGTTGACGAACCTTGTGTTTATAAAAGGATAGTCAACTCTACAGTAGCTTTCCTGGTGTTGTACGTTGACGATATCCTACTCATTGGAAATGATGTGGGATTTCTGACTGACATTAAGCATTGGCTAGCGACACAATTCCAAATGAAAGATTTGGGAGAGGCTCAGTTTGTTCTTGGAATCCAAATTGTTCGGAATCGCAAGAACAAAACACTAGCATTGTCTCAAGCATCGTACATCGACAAAATGTTGATTCGATTTAAGATGCAGGACTCCAAGAAAGGATTATTACCTTTTAGGCATGGAGTTCATTTGTCGAAGGAACAAAGTCCTAAGACACCTCAAGAAGTTGAGGATATGAAACACATTCCCTATGCATCAGCGGTCGGTAGTCTGATGTATGCCATGCTTTGTACCCGACCCGACATATGCTATGCTGTGGGAATTGTCAGCAGATATCAGTCCAATCCGAGATGTGCTCATTGGACTGCCGTTAAGAATATCCTCAAGTATCTTAGGAGAACGAGGGGCTATATGTTAATGTACGGTGCTAAGGATTTGATCCTTACAGGGTACACTAACTCAGATTTTCAGACCGATGTAGATTCGAGGAAATCGACATCAGGATCTGTCTTCACTCTGAACGGAGGAGCAATAATATGGAGAAGCATAAAGCAAGGTTGCATTGCTGATTCCACCATGGAGGCTGAGTATGTTGCTGCTTGTGAAGCAGCGAAAGAATCTGTATGGCTTAGAAAGTTCTTAACTGATTTGGAAGTCGTTCCAAATATGCATCTTCCCGTCACTCTTTATTGTGATAACAGTGGAGCAGTTGCAAATTCAAAAGAACTAAGAAGCCATATGCGAGGAAAACATATTGAGCGCAAATATCATCTCATAAGGGAGATTGTGCAACGAGGAGATGTGATCGTCACACAGATAGCTTCAGAGCACAACATTGCTGATCCATTTACAAAGCCCCTCACGGCTAAAGTGTTTGAAGGGCACCTAGTGAGTCTAGGACTATGAGTTATGTAATTTAGGGCAAGTGGGAGAAAAGACATCAGTATGTGATGCCCTAGTTTATTGTATTTCTCTCTACTCAACGTTATAAAACCCAACTAGAGTTTTAGTCCAAGTGGGAGTTTGTTGGGTTTTATGTCCTAAAACTCATAGTTTGTAAACAAAGATATATTCTATTTTCAATAAAGTTATTATTGATGTTTATTCAGTAAAAATTGTTATTGAATAAAGTGAACTTTACGATCATTAATCTAAATCCAATAAACTAAGAACACTCTGGCTATAGTATGATTACTTGAATTATATGTAGACATAAGAGTGGATCAAGTTCAAGTATATAGTCAAAATGATCTATAGTATAAGGATAAGGCTGAGTACCTTATTCTGGGGACACTATGGATGCGACCCACTTTTGTATATGATATAAACAATGTGATCACTAAATTGTGCATGTGGAGACATGTGAGTGGGGGCGTCCTATGCAATGAGTATTGCATAAGATCGGACCATGAAGAAAACCACTCTCACTTTATAAAGTCGTTTACTATTGAGACTAATTTTCTTTTCATTCGATAACCTAGGTAACTCGATTTTAATCCTGAGCTAACCATGAACTCCTGTTTATTCGGAATTATCCTTAGATTTACATGGGTGAGAGTGGCTCTAGTTCGCCGACTCAACAGGCCTCCCATTTCAGGGGTAAGACCGGGTGAATGGCTGGGGACGTGGGGTGGAAGACAGAATTCACTCCTACCCACTTTTAGGGATAGAAGAAAGGTAGTTCCCTTAAGCACTGACTCTAGGTCTTGAACAAGGGGCCCCACCCTCTCATTGGCCTGAGAGGGATTCGGTTTACTAGTTGGACCACAAACCAATTGTTCATTAGAGAATCAGTGAGACATAAGGAACAAGAAGTAACTTCAGGGGTAAAATGGTAAATTGACCCAGCTCTAGTTACGAACAACCTGTGAAGGATTGACTTACTAACCATGGTTATATCAGATGGACAGAAATATATCTATAGTGAGGGGAGTGCAACTACTAGGCTATAGTGGAGTGTCCTAGTAGTTAACGAATGTTGGTTAACCAGGTTAATGAGTTTAATCGGTTAATCTTGGATCGTTGGAGCCCATGATCTATAGGTCCATTAGGTCCCTCTGCTAGCTCATATCGGACTAAACCATAGAACAGTGTGACGAGTGAGTTCGAAGTGTTCGAATTCAAATTAGGGAATATGCGTTACATATATACGATATATTTAACCGCAATTTTGTTTTATTTACGAATTAAACAAAAAGAGAGAATCTGAGATATTTAAATAAGATTTAAATATCTTAATCAATTATGTGTCGGAATTGATTGGGATTGGCATTTGAATTAATATTAAATATTAATTAAATAGTTTAATTAATCATTTAATGTTACTTTAATTTGAAATTCATTATTCAAATTAATTGTTGAATTAAAATGAAGAAAGTCAAAATGTTGACTTTCATCTAATGGAAAAATCCATGTTAGTGGAATTTTGAGGTGTCAAAATTTGGTTTAACCAAACTTGCATGTTTGCAAAATAAACCCCACAAGTTTGAGTGGAATTTTGAGTGTCAAAATTTGGTTAACTCAAACATGCATGCTTGCCACATAATCCCAAACATTTGAGTGGAATTTTAAGTGTCAAAATTTGGTGATCTCAAGTTTGCATGAACATGCAAACTTGACTCTTTAAATAGAGTGATCATGATACTTGGAGGGGATTCTTCATCTTGATGAAAAACCTTGAGAAAAACTTCTCACAAACACTCTCTTTCACATATACAAAATCCCTCCCAAGTTTAGTCACTCACCGGATTCCACAATCCCGTTCTAAGGCCGGAGGATAGTGGAGAAGACACTAGTGGTGGTTCGAAACCGATTCGTGAGGCAAAAGGAGTTTAAACTACAAAAGGTTAGTATTTAAACTCATTAAGTTTTAATACTTATGAACGTGCTAGTAATTTACAATAATTGATGTTCTAAAAGTGCCTGAGATCCAAATTGCTTCCGCATGTGTTATATTAACACCAACATCTACAAGCCACGAGATTTCGTGGAAAAGAAGCAGAGAGTCCAACAAAGAGTTAGAGGAGGAAAACGATGAGCAAAAACGTCGAAAATAGCTGTAGAGAGGAGAGAGATGAAAAATAGAAAATCGCACTGAGTCGGTCGAAGAAGAAAAATAAGTCGGATCCAAATACGATCTGGATTTGGGTCAGATTCAAACCCACAACCCACTGCCAATCCATTGGTTCGGCCTAACACACACTCATGACCCAATTATAATAGCCAACCCAACCAAACGTCTGCAGCCTAGCTTAACAACCGCACCAACGATCTCTTGTCTTCCAATCCAACCCGCAACGCCTAAAGCACAAAACCTGACAGTCCATGGCGAAGCCCAATTACCTAAGACCCACCTGCAATAGCCCAGCACCCATGTCGCGACCCAACAATCGACACTAGACAACGCCTCGACCCAATTTAGCCTGCACACGCATCAGCGCCTTATTGCACCACACGTCAACTAGCAGCAAAAACAACAGCACCAACGATCTCTTGTCTGCCAATCCAACCTGCAACGCCTACAGCACAAAACCTGAAAGTCCATGGCGAAGCCCAATTACCTTAGACTCACCTGCAATAGTCCAGCACCCATGCCGCGACCCAACAATCAACACTTGACCCACGCCTCGACCCAATTTAGCCTGCACACGCGTCAGCGCTTTATTGCGCCACACATCAACTAGTAGCAAAAAGAACAACACCAACGATCTCTTGTCTGCCTATCCAACCTGCAACGCCTACAGCACAAAACCTAACAGTCCATGGCGAAGCCCAATTACCTAAGACCCACCTGCAATAGCCCAACACCCATGCCGCGACCCAACAATCGACACTTGGCCCGCGGCTCGACCCAATTTAGCCTGCACACGCGTCAGCGCCTTATTGCGCCACACGTCAACTAGCAGCAAAAAGAACCCCTCGGCTTCATAGCTCAACTTGGTTGCGCATATTCTTTAGGCTTACAACGCTCGGTTTGGCAATTTTGACATCGACCCCAAAGTTTTTTACCCTCCCGGAGCTAATTTGACCATAATGAAGATAAATAAGGCTACCATGATGCAATATTTCATGAATTCAAGTTAAACAACATTATAAATGTGAAATGTTAATAAAATGAAATGAACGCTATAATAGGAAACGACAACTTCGAGGACGTGCCAGTACAACTAGGTACGTGTCCTTTATGCTTTATTAATATGATGTATGATGATGTATATGAGTTATATGATGATATTTGATGCATGTTTTACAATAATTATGATGTGTTGATGATGTTTGATGCATGCTAAAATGATGATCATAGTTTAGCTTTTTTTCTTCACCCTATAATTTGAATTGTGTTAGAAGTGGGATTTGAACCCATGCCCTCTCACGAGGACCAAAACTTGAGTCTGGCGACTTAGACCACTTGGTCATCCTGACTACTTTTTAATAAATCCCACATTGGTTGGAGAGGGGAATGAACCATTCCTTATAATGTGTGGAAACCTCTCACTCATAGACGCATTTTAAGACTGTGAGGCTGACGACGATCCATAACAGGCCAAAATGGAATATATCTACTAGCGATTTGAGAGGGTGAGGAAACATTTCTTTTAAGGGTGTGAAAAAATCTTCCTAGTAGACGCATTTTAAAACCGCGAGGCTGGTGGTGATATGTAATGCACAAAAGTGGACAATATCTGTTAATGGTGGGCTTGAGATATGGTATCAGAGCTAGTCACCAGGTGGTGTGCCAGTGAAGACGCTGGGCCCCAAGGGGGTGGATTGTGAGATTCTAAATCGGTTGGAGAGAAGATGAAACATTTCTTATAAGGGTGTGGAAACCTCTCCCTAGTAGATTGCCAGCGAGGACACTAGAAAACCTCTCCATAGTGATGCGTTTTAAAACCATGATGCTGACGACTATACGTAAAGAGCCAAAGCAGACAACAGCTACTAGTGGTGGGCCTAGAACATTTTAAATAATTGGTTGGAATACCTTAGTTGGCTAGGTTTTATAAGGTATTTGACTAAATAGAACCTTATTATAGGTTTGGGCTAACTCCATGTTCCTGAATAACGTCAACCAGACTTGTCGATCGTGAGTCCTTGAGCTTCCACTCTTAGTTTAGTTTACTATATATAGTTTTACCTCATCTACTCTATATAACCACGATATAGCTCTTTACTGTACAAAGCTAGCTTTTATAATCGTTGACAAAGCAAACTCCATAACCTAACAATCCAAAACCACGAACTCACACCTACAATGACCAGACTCGACATTGAAACGCTTGGTTCACAACACGTAAAAGACCACCGATGATCCCACATACACGAGAGGTAAGCTTTATGCGCTTGAATAACGTCGTGTGTCGTCAGAATCCAGATTCAATTTTTAGATTTTAAGAAGCTCATAGATGTGTCGTTTTAGGCATCTACAAGCCACGAGACTTCGTGAAAGAGAAGCAGAGAGTCCAATAAAGAGTTATAGGAGGAAAACGATGAGAAAGAACAATAGAAATATTTGGTTTTATGTCATAAAACTCATAGTTTGTAAACAAAAACATATTCTATTTTCAATAAAGTTATTATTGATGTTTATTCAATAAAGTTATTACTATAGTACATGGATAAAGCTGAGTACCTTAGCCTGGGGATACTATGGATGTGGCCCACTTTTGTATATGATATAAACAATGTGATCACTAAATTGTACATGTGAAGACATGTGAGTTGGGGCGTCCTATGCAATGAGTATTGCATAAGATCAGACCATAAAGAAAATCACTCTCACTTTATAATGTCGTTTATTATTGAGACTTATTTTTTTCATTCGATGACCTAGGTAACTCGATCTTAATCCTGAGTTAACTATGAACTCCTATTTATTCGGAATTATCCTTAGATTTGCATGGGTGAGAGTGGGTTGAGTTCGCCGACTCAATAAGCCTCTGATTTCAAGGGTAAGACTAGGTGAATAGCTGGGGAGATAGGGTGCAAGATGGAATTCACTCCAACCCGCTTTTAGGGATAGTAGAGAGGTTGTTCCCTTAAGTACTGACTCCACGTCTTGAACAATGGTCCTCACTTTCTCATTGGTCTGAGAAGGATTCGGTTTACTGGTTGAACCACAAACCAATTGTTCATCAGAGGATTAGTGGAACATAAGGAACAAGAAGTAACTTCAGGGGTAAAACGGTAAATTGACCCATCTCTAGTTACCAACAACCCGTGAAGGATCGACTTACTAATCATGGTTATATCAAATGGATAGAAATATATCTATAGTGAGGGGAGTGCAACTACTAGGCTATAGTGGAGTGTCCTAGTAGTTAACGAATGTTGGTTAACAAGGTTAATGAGTTTAGCCGATTAATCTTGGATCATTGGAGCCCAAGATCTATAGGTCCATTAGGTCCCTCTGCTAGCTCATATCAGACTAAACCATATAATAGTATGACGAGTGAGTTCGAAGTGTTCGAATTCAAATTAGGGAATATGCTCTAAATATATACACTATATTTAACCGCATTTTTTTGTTTTAATTAGGAATTAAAGAAAAACAGAGAATGGGAGAAATTTAAATAAGATTTAAATATTTTAATTATGAATAGGGATTCATAATCAATATGTGCTGGGATTGACTCGGATTGATATTTGAATTGATTTTAAATATTTATTAAATTGTTTAATTAATCCTTTAATATTACTTTAATTTGAAATTAATTATTTAAATTAATTGTTGAATTAAAATGGAGAAATTCAAAAAGTTGACTTCATATAATGGAAAAATCCATGTTTGAATGAGTGGAATATTGAATGTCAATATATGGTTTAAACAAACTTGCATGTTTGTCACATAATCCAACAAATTTGAGTGGAATTTTGAGTATCAAAAGTTGGTAATCTCAAATTTGCATGAGCATTCAAATATAACTCTCCCTTCACATATACTAAATTCCTTCCAAGTTTAGTCACTCAATAGATTCTACAATCCGGTTCTAACACCGGAGAATAGTAGGGAAGACACTAGTGGTGGTTCGAAACCAGTTCGTGAGGAAAAAAGAATTTGAACTACAGAAGTTTAGTACTCAAACTCCTTGAGTTTTAATGCTTATGAACATGCTAGCTAATTTATTATAATTGACATATTTAGAGTACGTAAGATCCAAATTGCTTCCGCATGTGTTATATTATATTAACACCATCAAGAAATAGCCGTAGAGAGGAGAGAGATGAAAACTAGAAAATCGCGCTGAGTCGGGCAAAGAAAACGATTCTGTCGGATCTGGGTCAGACTCTAACCCACAACCCACAGCCAATCCATTGGTTCGGTCTAACTCTCGCTCACAACCCAATTATAATAGCCAACCCAACCCAACGTCTACAACCTAGCTCAGCGGCCCAGCACCCATGTTTGCCCATCCAACCCGCAACGCCTGCAGCCCAAAACCTGACAGTCCGTGGTGAAGCCCAATTACCTAAGACCCACCTGCAATACCCAGCACCCACGTCGCGACCCAGCAATCGTACCTTGACACGCGCCTTGACCCAATTCAGCCTGCACACGCGTCAGCGACTTATTGCGCCACACATCAACTTACAACACAAAGAACCCCTAGGCTTCATAGCTCAACTTGGTTGCACCTAATATCCAAATTGCTTCCGGATGTGTTATATTAACACCATTAAGAAATAGATGCAGAGAGGAGAGAGATGAAAACCAGAAAATGGCGTTGAGTTGGGCGAAGAAGGCGAATCCATCGGATCTAGATCCGAATCCGGATCTGGGTTAAACTCAAACCCACAACCCACTGCCAATCCATTGGTTCGGTCCAACACACGCTCACAACCCAATTATAAAAGCCAAGCCAACCCAACGTCTGGAGCCAAGCTTAGTAGCCCAGCACATGCGATCCCACGTTTGCCCATCCAACCCGCAACGCCTGCAACCCAAAACCTGACAGTCCATGGCGAAGCCCAATTACTGAAGACCTACATGCAACATCCCAACACCCAGATTGCACACGCATCAGCGCCTTATTGCGTCACACATCAACTTGCAACAAAAAGAACCCCTCGGCTTCATAACTCAGCTTGGGTACGCCTAGTGCTTATGCTTAAAACGCTCAGTTTGGCAATTCTGACACCGACCCCAACATTTTTTACCCTCCCGAAGCTGATTTGACCATAATTAAGATAAATAAGATCAATATGATAGCATTATTTCATGACTTAAAGTTAAACTACATTATAAATGTGAAATGTTCATAAGTAAGATAAATAAGGGCATGTGTCCTGCATGCTTTATTAATATAATGTAGGACATATGATGTATGATGATGTATTGATTACGATGCATGCTAAAATGATGCTCATAGTTCACATCACCATTTATTGTAATTAAGTTTGAAAGGTAAAAAATATAAAAAGTTCATATCATTTGATGCTAAATAAAGATATTTTACTATAAGATAGGCTAGGCAATTGTTTGATGTATGACGACACGTGCCTAGTTGCACTGGTACGTGTCCTTTATTACTTTATTAATATGATGTAGAGCATATGAGAAAGCCGGCTAAGGCCAACCAAGTAAGTAGCCTTACTACGGGATAGGCGAGACAATTGTTTGATGTATGACGTGCACTGACACGTGTCCTTTATTGCTTTATTAATATGATGTAGGACATATGATGTATGATGATGTTTTACGATAATTATGATGTGTTTATGATGACGATGTATGCTAAAAAGATGATCATAGTTTAGCTTTTTTCTTCACTCTCTTTGGCTTATTATTTATATCTCTAAACATCACCATTTATTGTAACTAAATTCGAAAAGGTAAAAAGAAGATCTAAGAAGTTCACATGTCATTTAATGATATAACCCAACCCAACCATGGTTAGTGGTAAAAGTCATTCATTTTCCCTGGCCATTAGACTAATACACAATAATTTGTATTGTGTCGAAAGTGGGATTTGAACCCACACCATATCAAGAGGACCAATCGACCATCCTAACTACTTATTAATAGATCTCACATTGATTGGAGAGGGGAATGAACCATTCCTTATAAGGGCGCGGAAACCTCTCACTAATAGACGTGTTTTAAAACTATAAGTTTGACGACGATCCATAACAGGCCAAAATGGAAGATATCTGCTAGCGATTGGAGAGGGTGAGGAAGCATTTCTTTTAAGGGTGTGGAAAAACTTCCTAATAGACGCATTTTAAAACCGTGAGGCTGGTGGTGAAACGTAATGCACCAAAGTGGACAATATCTGCTAATATGGCTTGAGATATGATATCAGAGCTAGTCACTAGGCGATGTGCCAGCGAAGACGCTGGGCCCTCAAGGGGGTGGATTGTGAGATTCCAGATCGGTTCGAGAGAAGATGAAACATTTCTTACAAGTGTGTGGAAACCTCTCCCTAGTAGACTGCCATCGAGGACACTGGGAAACCTCTCCATAGTAGATGCGTTTTAGAACCGTGAGGCTGAACACGATACGTAACGTGCAAAAGCAAACAACATCTACTAGTGCTGGGCTCGGAGAATTTTAAATAACTGGCTTGAATAGCTTAGTTGGTTAAAGTGTGTGGCTGTTAACCATAAGGTTGGAGGTTCAAACCCTCCTTCTAGTGTTGGTAATCAAGTGTTCCTTATGAGTGTTTTTCATTTTCTGAGTATTAAAAAACTAAGACCATTCCAATGCTCCTTTTCGCCATGCATAAACTAAACCGACAATTAGGATAAGCACGAAAATTAAAGCTTCTATAAAGACAGATAGCTCTAATACATTAAAACTCATTGCCCATGGATAAAGAAAAACCGTTTCAACATCAAAAACAACAAAAACTAGAGCAAATATATAATAACGGATTCGAAATTGTATCCAAGCATCGCCCATTGGTTCTATTCCCGATTCATAACTCGAAAGTTTCAAAGGCTCTTTGCTAAGAGGGGCTTGATGATGTTAAACGCCACATTCCTGTTGATCCTTGAGCTTCCACTGCTTCATTGTCATGGTGTCCGACTTTACCTCCAACAGGAGTTCGTGAAGATCTTTCTAGAACATCAATTATAGTAAAAAAAAACTAGCATGTTCATAAGTATTAAACCTTAATGAGTTTAGATACTAACCTTTCCTAGTTCAAACTCCTTTTTCCTCACAAACCGGTTTCGAACCACCACTAGTGTCTTCTCCACTATTCTCCAACCTTAGAACGAGATTGTGGAATCCGGTGAGTGACTAAACTTGGGAGGGATTTTGTATATGTGAAGAGAGTGTTTGTGAGAGGTTTTTCTCAAGGTTTTTCACCCAGAAGAAGAAGACCTTCCATGTACCATGATCACTCTATTTAAAGAGCCATGTTTGCATGTTCATGCAAATTTGAGATCACCAAATTTTGACACTTAAAATTTCACTCAAATGGTTGGGATTATGTGGCAA
>NW_019268744.1:0-2707 GCF_002738365.1 Cucurbita moschata
TTGTTCGTGGCATATGAGTGAGGAAAATGTCTGTATGTTCAACTATAAAACCGATAATTATGATATTTGCTACAACTGGTCGGGCAAAAAATCCA
Organism: Cucurbita moschata; assembly: GCF_002738365.1. Lineage (NCBI taxonomy): Eukaryota > Viridiplantae > Streptophyta > Magnoliopsida > Cucurbitales > Cucurbitaceae > Cucurbita > Cucurbita moschata. The sequence goes on from NW_019268744.1 coordinate 96, forward strand.
TCTATCCATAAATTTGAAAGTTTGATTTTAATGTTGAAATAAATAAATATTTTTGATATGTTGTTTATGTGTGAATTTTTTTTTTTTTTTTGTAAGCTTGAGATGATCAGTAAGAGTGAAATATAAACGTTGTTAATTATCTATGGACATAAATTATAATATGAAAATTTGTTAACTTATTTTGGTCATGATTGATAATCAAAGCAACTATATCAGATGATTATAATATGAAAATTTGTTAACTTATTTTGGTCATGATTGATAATCAAAGCAACTATATCAGATGGGACACTGCATTAGATTTGTTAACTTATTTTGGTCATGATTGATAATCAAAGCAACTATATCAGATGGGACACTGCATTAGAGGGATTTTGACGTAGGGTAAACGTAAGGTAGAGCCTTAGGCTTAGTCAATTTATGCATGAACCAAGAAAACCATATTGGTTGATAGCTCTTTGAGTTCTGAGATACATCAAAGGTACTCCTGGTCAAGAACTTGTACTACCATCTGAAAACAACTTAAGATTACAAGCATATTGCGATTCAGACTGGGCGGTTGTCGAACTTCCAGACAATCAATTTCTTGGTTATGCATTGTCCAGATCATCAGCAGAAGCCGACTATCGAGCGATGGCAAATACTTGTTTAGAGTTAACTTGGGTAAGATACATTCTTCAAGACTTGAAAGTTCCACTGTCCGAACCAGCATTATTGTATTGTGATAATCAAGCAGCATTACACACAGCAGTTAATCCAGTTATTCATGAACGTACGAAACACATAGAAATAGATTGTCATATAGTTCGAGAAAAATTACAAGCTGGACTCATCAAACCATGTTATGTTTCGACTAAAATGCAATTTGTAGATATTTTCACTAAAACTTTGGGAAGACGTCGGTTCAATTTTTTGAAAGACAAGTTGGGTGTGATTGACAGACGCTCTCCAACTTGAGGGGGAGTATTAAGATGTAACATTTGGAGAATGTATTATAATAATTAGTGTTGAAATATATCTTATATATTCTTAATCAGTTAATATTTTTTTCCTTTATGATTTGATTAGTAGTATATTTTATTCGACTCTCAGTTAGTTTATATTTTCCTTTAATTTTAGGTATTAGTCGGTAGCTTGTATCCAATTTAAACCTTGTGAATATTAATGAAGATTGCACTTTCGATCCCAATTCTATTTCTCATTCTTAACATAACTCCAAGTCAAAAAAAGAACTAAGGGGCCAAAGTACTTACAAAAGAAACAAGAACAAGAATAGATAGAGTGCGGTATCCTATTTAAACATTGTGAATATTAATGAAGATTGCACTTTCGATCCCAGTTCTATTTCTCATTCTTAAATAACTCCAAGTCAAAAACGGAACTAAGGGGCCTAAGTACTTATGAAAGAAACAAGAACAAGAATAGATAGAGTGCGGTATCCTAGCATATCAAGAACACGATTAAGAGCCTACAAGTAGGCTACTTGTTGAGTCTTGTACTCCTTCCTTATTTTGCTTTTTTTTTCAGGTAATAAGGAGCTAGTCGAGGTTGGGAGCGGACTCTGGAGCAAGTGTCATAGATAACCCTCACCCGTCGTCTTCAACCCATTTGTTTTGAAATATTTTATGTTTTTGTCCTTATTTTGTGTTTTAACTATTGTATTGTGTCTTAATTACTCATGTATGAACACTATTTTGTTTTAAGTAATGTTATGTTTTAAATACTGTTTGTTATATTTCATTAAAGTTTACTCACCTTTTTGGAGTATCGAGTCAGCCTGGTCCTTACATATGATGACGAGATAAAAGCCTCGTTGGGCTAGGCCATGAAACACTATGAAAATTAGACTCGGTGAAGAACCCGAACGACCATAACATGAAATTAATTTTCATATTATTGTTTTACTTTTTTTTTAATTCAAAATTTTAGAGTGCAATAAACCAAAATAATAATTAGTGTTGAAATATATCTTATATATTCTTAATCAGTTAATATTTTTTTCCTTTATGATTTGATTAGCAGTATATTTTGTTCGACTCTCAGTTAGTTTATATTTTCCTTTAATTTTAGGTATTAGTCGGTAGCTTGTATCCTATTTAAACCTTGTGAATATTAATGAAGATTGCACTTTCGATCCCAATTCTATTTCTCATTCTTAACATAACTCCAAGTCAAAAAAAGAACTAAGGGGCCAAAGTACTTACAAAAGAATCAAGAACAAGAATAGATAGAGTGCGGTATCCTATTTAAACATTGTGAATATTAATGAAGATTGCACTTTCGATCCCAGTTCTATTTCTCATTCTTAAATAACTCCAAGTCAAAAACGGAACTAAGGGACCTAAGTACTTACGAAAGAAACAAGAACAAGAATAGATAGAGTGCGGTATCCTAGCATATCAAGGACACGATTAAGAGCCTACAAGTAGGCTACTTGCTGAGTCTTGTACTCCTTCCTTATTTTGCTTTTTTTTTTCAGGTAATAAGGAGCTAGTTGAGGTTGGGAGCGGACTCTGGAGCAGGTGTCATAGACAAGCCTCACCCGTCGTCTTCAACCCATTTGTTTTGAAATATTTTATGTTTTTGTCCTTATTTTGTGTTTTAACTATTGT
>NW_019268744.1:2958-12644 GCF_002738365.1 Cucurbita moschata
GGAAAACCCGCGAGTTTTCCGGCGACCGCCGAGTTTCGCGGAACCCACGCGAAACCACGGCTACGGCACGCCCACCCTCAACCCACGACACCCTGCAAAGTTTTAGAACACCTGCAAAGGGAGAAAAGAGAGAAAATTTGGAGCGAGAGAGAGAGATTTCGGACAAACGTCGGCGAGTGTCCAGTTTCTCCGACGAGCCGTCAAACCACCCTCAAACTAACACCAAGCGACCTGTTACCACCATAAGAGGGATCCCTAACGAGAGCACAATAACTCAGGGTGCGTTTTGTGTTATTTCCTAAGCGTCGTCGTCGGTAACCGAGGTCGGAAAGATTAGGTTTCTTAATCGATTCTTAGATCTATGGCTTTTAGGAGCTTTTAGGCCGCAAAACTCCCAGAAAAGAAAGAAGGACGACAAACAAAGAGGAAAAGGGAAGGAAGAGGACCGAAATCGGCAACGGAAACGCCGCGAGAAAGAGAGAGAAAGCTCGCCGAAAAATCGGCCGAAGTCGGGTAAGGAAGACGAGATCCACGGATTCGAGTCAACCCGAACCCAGAACCCGGGAGAGCCAGCCCGTTCCTCCCTTGGCCTCTACCTTCGGCCCAGCCCAACTTCAGCGGCCCAAACCTCAAATCGGCCCAGAAGCTACGGTTTAGTTGAACCAACCCAGACCAGACCCACGGTCCAATTGAGCCGGCCTGCAAACCAAACTCCTGCGGCCCAGCCCAGTAAGCCGAGGCCCAACGATTAGTCTTGGCCCAGTAGCCCTCCACAGCCCACGACCCGAACCGGGCTGCGACCCGCGCTTCGACCCGACACTGCCGCCCGACGTGGCTTTCTCTGCTACTGCCACGTGTCACTCAACGGCGCAGGCAGTCCCTCGGCTCGGCTCGGCGCAAACGGCTCGGGCTCCCTCCGGCGACGCTCCGGCGGCGGCTCCAGCGGCTGTTCGGCTCGGCTCACCTGTTTTCAGTCCGGTTCCACTGTTCCGACCCTCCCGAATCTGTTTTCGGCCCCGATTAAGGTATCCGAGGCCGTTTCAGAGCCGTATTTCACATTTATTAAATTATAGGTAAATTAATTGTGAAATACTAACGGAAAGTGGTGGACGGTGTGATAGGAAACAAACCCCGGGGACGTAGGGAGCGGCTCTCACGGAACGGGAGCTTACGTTTAGCGATTTAGGGAGTACTTCGGCCAAGGCCAACCAAGTAAGTGGTCTTACTATAGGATAGGCTAAAGAAATTGTATGATGCTTGATGTTATTTGCCAGTATATACATATTTTGTTGAGTGACGCTGGATAGGTTTGACGCACGTTGTGGCATTATGATGAGCATGATGATTGCATGATTTTTACCTTAATATGATGATGTTTTCCATATTGAGCATGCTAGATGATGATGAGTGCCATATTGCATCATGTCGTTAGATCGACGTAGGACACAACCCGAGCATGAAAATGATAGTAATATAAACATCCACGAGTATGCGTTACCTAGAGTAACAAAGAGATGAGACTAGAGGGTTGTGTCAGAAGAGACATTACGATGGATTTAGAGGGACCTCATGCATTTTGTATGTTCATAAGCATAGGGCTACTTCCCCTAGAGATGATGAGTGCGGACTCGCACCTTACGATGAGCGCGAATGCGCACAGGTGCGAAAGCACACAGATGAGGGTGTTCATGAGGTGCATGACACTATGGGGTTCCGCTGACCTCCGGACGTCGCTACAGATTAGCTTGACCAGAGGGTCCAAGGGGCGTGCGAGCGCCCTGGGGACTCACATTCGCACGTGTGGGTCGTGTGTAGGGAAGTACTACACATCCAATTTGTCCGAGACTGGAGGCCACCCCTAAGATGATTAAAGATAGGTCCCTATTCATGATTGCATGTGTTTGCATTAGCATGGCCCTATAGTGGGGTCACTTACTGAGTATTTCTTCGAAATACTCAGGCCGTGTGCCATATTGTTTTTTTCAGGTAAAGGCAAGGCGCCCATGTACGGTTGACGGTGGCATCGTGGTAAGAGACTGTGGCGCGTGCATAGGATAGATGCATATTTAATTCCTAGTCTTAGTTAGAATAGGGCGTTTGCAATTCATTCATTTATATTAATTAATTTGTAGTCGTTTTATTTTATTTTTTTTACTTTTTGGAACTCTAGCACAATGTTTGAAACACGTAAGTCCGGCAGTGTTTTCCAAAGTTTTAATGTATTCTGAAGTTTTAAATTTTTCCGCTATTAAAGATGAGCATGCTTAGATTTTTATTCTGCATTAGAGATAAGCATGAGACGTTAGTAGCGACTCTGGATATGTGGAAATTTAGGGTCGTTACACATATGATGACCAGATAAAAGCCTCGTTGGGCTAGGCCATGAAACACTATGAAAATTAGACTCGGTGAAGAACCCGAACGACCATAACATGAAATTAATTTTCATATTATAGTTTTACTTTTTTTTTTAATTCAAAATTTTAGAGTGCAATAACCCAGAATGAGTTTCAATAATATATTTTTCAATTTAAAAAATAACAATTATCAATCACGATTCTATTTTTATTATAAAATATTTTACAACAGTAAAAAAAATAATAAAATAAAAGAATTAATTAATAATAACTAATCCCTTCCCACCCCCAAACTCGCATAACTACTGCCCTAAAATACTCAACGAACTCCTTCTCACAAAACCATATGTTACAAAAAGAATAAAAGAAAGAAAGAACTAGAAATACAAACAAATGGGTTAGTTTATTTATTTATTTTTGGGTTATTAGGGATCAACTGTTATCTTCCATTACACTCTTTTTCAACTATAAAGAGTGAAACAAATCAAGCACAAATGTGTTCATACCCATCTCTTTTTCTCTCCCATTTCAACCGCATGAGTTTATTTTCAACACTTGCACTTTCTCTCTTAATTTCATTGTTCTTTGCTAACCAAGTGACTACCATCCAAGGATCATTCCTCCAAAACCCAAATATTATGGTCAAGATAACAAATGCTCTAAAATCTAAAAATCAGCTCGCTGTTCACTGCAAATCTGGCAATGATGACTTGGGAGTCCACAAGCTGACACCTTGGGCCAGCTACGACTTCAGTTTTCGTCCAAATTTATGGGGCACGACATTGTTTTACTGTTCCTTCCAATGGCCTAGCTCGTTTCATTACTTCAATGTCTACATAGATAAGAGAGATAGAGATAATTGTGAAAGTATTCTTTGTTCGTGTCATATGACTGAGGAAAATGTCTGTATGTTCAACTATAAAACTGATAATTATGATATTTGCTACAACTGGTCAGGCAAAAAATCCATCTATCCATAAATTTGAATGTTTGATTTTAATATTGAAATAAATAAATATTTTTGATATGTTGTTTATCTGGGATTTTTTTTTTTAAGCTTGACATGATTAGTAGGAGTGAAATATAAACGTTGTTAATTATCTATGGACATAAATTATAATATGAAAATTTGTTAACTTATTTTGGTCATGATTGATAATCAAAGCAACTATATCATATGGGACATTGCATTAGTAGGATTTTGACGTAGGGTAAACGTAAGGTAGAGCCTTAGGCTTTGCCTATAGTAGAGGCAAGTCGGTTAGAGTCGTTACATGTATGATTGAACGAAGTTTAGTTTCTATGTAAGTCATGTTCGGTTAGTGACGAACCCTGTCTAATGTCTAATGAAGCCATAAAGTCAGGCAAAAAAAAGATTTTTCATGAGTGTGTCAAAATCGTGACGTTGTATGGTTGAAAATGTACGACTGTGACAGTATTCGAAAATGCTAACACAATGTACAGGGAGGTCCATCGAATCAAGTTCACAACCAATTGTTATTAGAAGACAGTCACGAGGGAGTAGTCCCATTTATTTATGTTCCCAACTTTGATAGAAATTAATAGAAAATGTCGGGTTTATATAAGGAAATGATAATACAAATATATGATATAAAAGGCACTTTACATTACGTCATAAGGTAATAATATATACATTTTCCTCGCGAAATGACATATTAGAGGAGGGAAATACGGACTTACCCTAAGAAGGCATTTCGCAACTCGATCGTAGATGGTAAAATAACAATTTAAAGATTCATTATTTTTTTAAACAAATTGAGAACGAGGAGTTTCCAAAATTTCTAATCCATTTTGGATTAGAAAGAACAATAAACGGGGTTTTCAAATAGTTATCAAATTGTTCTGTCATTTAATAAAAGAAAGCAAGAACTATTTCAAATGAACCTTATGTAGCTGATCCAGATCTCTTGGTGGTGGTTTGGTTTAAGGTTTTGTTTACGATGCTTATGAATAAAATAATTATGTTTTGTGTAGTGTGGAAAATGTTATAAGAAAGAGAGGACCAATTCATCTTAGGATCATGTATTCATGATACGTAGATGTACGACATAGAGACTAGTAAAGAGTTAACCAATTCATCTTGGGATCATGCATAAAAATGTGATTGATAAATACGATTTGGGGAGCCAAGTGATGAAATATGATGTAACACCCAAAAAAATAAAGGAAATTTGCTCCAATAAGAACCGGCGCCCCATGTAAGATCCAAAGGATTCAAGGACTTGAAATTAAGAGGATCAAGCAAACAAGGACAAGAGTCTTAAGCAAGTCATTTCTACAGGGTTAGAAGTAATTTTAAGAATTTAAGGCGGTTGGACAAAGATGGGAAAGGAAAAAGTGGGTGAAAAGGGCAAAAAGGTCATTTTTTCAATTATCGAGGATCTTTCTCGATTTTTAATTTCTTATCTAGAAGGAATTTTAAGATGGTCGAGAAGGGAAAAATGACCAGCAACATCAAGGGATTAAGGATTTTAAGAAAAATTATGGATGTTTCGAGAAAAATAATAATAAAATATTCCGAATGTGACAAATTACCAAAAATACCCCTAAAGTTCAACTTAATTACAAAACTGTAATTAAAGAAAATATGCAACTAGATTTGGTTTCAGAACAGTCGAGCAGAAGAAAATCAATCGTATATTCACTTCCAATCGTTGGATTGAGCTGCTATTTTGATACGTTTAACAAGACTCAAGGTTGTGTAGATCCAATGGTTAAAGTTGAAAACCAATGTCGGTAGCACCTTCATCGTTTTAGATACTTCCACTTAAATTTTAGATAAATAAAAAACGAGAAAGTTCACCACATTTCTAGAACAATCAATGGCAGTGCAAGCTTGATCTATAAACAAGAAGTTATGGGCAATGTTTCAAGACAAGAATCGAGTGATGATTCCTAAAATTCGAGTTTGAAGCTTTTAGATTATGGAGTTATTCTTCCTTAAATTTCTTCTAAATTCGAGGGTTGTGGTTAATCACTTTCCATCCTACCAACTCCTACACATTCCATATGGGATTTCCAACGAGTTTCGTGAAGGTATTAGGCAACGAAAAGCTCTAGAATCGGCTGTCCCGAAAAAAGACGAGAAACATGTTTTCCGGCAAACTTTGGAAGGTTATAACTCAAGCTACAGACCACGCTATGAAATTGGCCCATACTTCTTCCTTAAAACTTCATCTAAACATTTTGTGAAGAAATTTATCCCATTAGAGGTGTATATAGAGCTAAGAAAGGCAAAACATGAGGAGTATGATAAGGAAAAATCGTGATTTTTCTAACAACTAATGAAGAAAATGAAGTCCAAAGTCAAAGGTCAAACTTTGACCAATAAAAGTCAAAGGTAGCCATATGTTGACCTTTCTACACTTTTTGATTTATTTGGACCCCTTTCAGGCCAATTCTCATGAATTTCTTTATGATTACTGAAACTAGACTCAAAGAGGAATCTAGTAAAGATAATTCGGAATAATTCAGAAATCAAAAGCTCAAAAGAATTGGAAGTCCCGAACACAGATGATGAGGTAAGTAGCCACCTCGGACTTTTCTTAAAAAATACTTGTTGGGAGGGGTATTTGTACTATACTCTACACAATCTAGACCTAACAAATGTAAATCTTTTTCCTAAAATATCGAGATCTCTTTCCTAAAATATCTTTCCTAAAATATCTAGTATCTTTCCTAAAACCTCTACTAAAATACATATACGATGGGCTCGTACAATTATTGGGCTTGACTCTATTGGGCCAGTGATGATATTTTAACACTCCCCCTCAGCACTAGTCCTCAATCGCGGTACCATGTTAAGCTGACAAAGAAAACTCTCATGTTTGCCCGTATTCGGCTCTTTTGTAAACAAGTCTGCCACTTGGTCATCTGTCTTGATCTGCTACATCTCGATTTCTTCCTTTAGGACCTTCTCTCTAATGAAATGGTACTGCACCTCCACGTGCTTTGATCTCGCAATTTTCTGCTAGGCGAATCGCAGATTGGTTTTCGCAATGGAGTGATATTGGATACTCAATTTTTTGGTGCAAATCTTCCATCAAGAGTTTCAGCCATGTACTTTCTTGAATTGCTCCAGCCGCTGCTCTATACTTTGCTTCTGTAGATGATAATGATACTGTTGGTTGTCTCTTGCTACACCAAGAAATTGTTTCCGAACCAAACTTGAACACATACCTAGTGGTTGACCTCCGAGTATCCTGGTCTCATGCGTAGTCAGCATCACATTATCCAACTAGCTTGCAGTCTTTGTTTCTTTTGTACAAAAGACCATAGTCGATTTTACCTTTGACATATCTCAAGATCCGTCGAGTTGCATCCAAATGAGGCTTCTTTGGACTTTGCATGTACCGACTCATAACCCCAACCGCAGAAGAAATATCAGGCCGAGTTAATTTTTCTTATCAGTCATGATGTTAAATTTTGTGACGCTGATTTTCCTTTTTCATCAGCTTCACAAACTTTGACATTAGCTCCTTCAACTCCCATTTTACCACTTCATGATTCATCCTACTCAAACATCCATTCTAGTCCTCCCCCACCTTCTATTCCTTCTCCTACTACTTCGTCGTCTCCTCCACCTTCTATTCCTTCTCTAGATTCACCCACTAATTCTAATCTTATCCCACCTGATGCATCAATTCCACTCCGACGTTTTACTCGTACAAAACGGCCTCTAGCTTGTTATAATGATAATGAGATGTCTTCTAGAGCCAATCATTTAAGCTCTAGCTCAAGTCCCAACACTGTCACCAGGTATCCCCTTCATGATTACTTTTCATTCTCTCGTTTTTCTCCTACTCAACGAGCTTTTCTAACTCTTATTACAGCCCAGACAGAACCTAAAACCTATTATGAGGCAGTTGGCGACCCATTATGGCAGCAGGCTATGAATGATGAAATTGGAGCCTTGGAACGTAATCATACTCGGTCTCAAAGGAATTCAACATCTCAAGACTAGTTTATTCGAGAAATTCCTTATCAAAGGTTTAGGTTATTTGAAATATTTTCTAGGCATTGAATTTTCTAGGTCTAGAAAATAAATTTTTATCTCAAAAAGGAAGTATGCTCTAGACATTTTTCAAGATACAGGTCTTACAGGAGCACGTCCAGAACGATTTCCTATGGAACAAAATCTGAAACTTTCTTTAATAGAAGGGGAGAAGTTGAATGATCCAAGTAAATACAGACGGTTGATTGGCAGATTAATATATTTATCCGTTGCTAGGCCTGACATAGTGTATTCAGTTCGTGTGCTTAGTCAATTTATGCATGAACCAAGAAAACCACATTGGGAGACAGCTCTTCGAGTTATAAGATACATCAAAGGTACTCTTGGTCAAGAACTTGTACTACCATCTGAAAATCACTTAAGATTACAAGCATATTGCGATTTAGACTGGGGCGGTTGTCGAACTTCCAGACGATAAATTTCTTGGTTCTGCATTTTCCTCGGAAATTCAATTATTCCTTGGAAGTCTAAAAAACAAACCAATGTGTCCAAATCATCAGCAGAAGCCGAGTGTCGAGCGATGGCAAATACTTGTTTAGAGTTAACTCGGTTAAGATACGTTCTTCAAGACTTGAAAGTTCCATTGTCCGAACCAGCATTATTGTATTGTGATAATCAAGCAGCATTACACATAGCAGCCAATCCAATTTTTCATGAACGTACGAAACACATAGAAATAGATTGTCATATAGTTCGAGAAAAATTACAAGCTGGAATCATCAAACCATGTTTTGTTTCGACTAAAATGCAATTTATAGATATTTTCACTAAAAATTTGGGAAGACGTCAGTTCGATTTTTTGAATGACAAGTTGTGTGTGATTGATAGACACTCTCCAACTTGAGGGGGAGTATTAAGATATTATTATAATAATTAGTGTTGGAAGCGACAGCCTTATAACCTATGCTCAAGGCTTCATACATTTCAAACGACGTAATCTAAACATGCATCCATGGCTTTTTACATTCAAAACAATGTAGTCTGAAAAACCAACATCCAAGGCTTATTACGTTCCAAGTGATGTAGTTTAAAGTCATGATTATGTTGTATTGTGGGATGTCTAGGGGTTCTTTGATTCTAAGTTTGAGGACCTTGGTTCTTCATTCATGGTACGTCAAGTTAGGCTGGGTTGCATAAATTTTTTGGACCAATCCAAAAGTTTGGGTTGCTTAGACCCAATCCAACCCATTAATTTTCACAACCCAACTGGGTTGGGTTGTTAAAAAATATTTTATTCTTTTTATTCGTCTACAATTTATAATTGTTCGAAATAATCTTAGATAAAAGATATTAAATGTTAAAAAACAAACACAAGTCCATGTATGGTCACTAAAAAAAATAAATTTTTCATCGACAACAAGTGAGAATTGTAATGTCCTTAACATAGTTCAACATTATCAAAAAACTATGCGTTTTCTGAACAATTAGTTACTATAAAAATAAGGAAACCACAAGGATAGAAACAATTAGCTTAAAGGAAGTATGCATTGTTGGGTTTTATGTCTTAAAACTCATAGTTGGTAAACAAAAAACATATTCTCTTTTCAATAAAGTTATTATTGTTGTTTATTCAGTAAAGATTGTTAATGAATAAAGTGAACTTTACGATCATTAATCTAAATCCAATAAACTAAGAACACTCTGGCTATAGTATGATTACTTGAACTATATGTAGAGATAAGTCTGAGTACCTTATTCTGGGGACACTATAGATGCAGCCCACTTTTGTACATGATATAAACAATGTGATCACTAAATTGTACATATGGAGACATGTGAGTGGGGGAGTCCTATGCAATGAGTATTGCATAAGATCGGACCATGAAGAAAACCACTCTCACTTTATAATGTCGTTTACTGTTGAGACTGATTTTCTTTTCATTCGATAACCTAGGTAACTCGGTTTAAATCCTGAGTTAACCATGAACTCCTGTTTATTCGGAATTATCCTTAGATTTGCATGGGTGAGAGTGGCTCTAGTTCGCCGACTCAATAGGCTTCCCATTTCAGGGGTAAAACTGGGTGAATGGCTGGGGACGTGGGGTGCAAGATGGAATTCGCTACTACCCACGTTTAGGGATAGAAGAGAGGTAGTTCTCTTAAGCACTAACTCCAGGTCTTGAACAAGGGGCCCCACCCTCTCATTAGCCTGAGAGGGATTCGGTTCACTGGTTGGACCACAAACCAATTGTTCATTAGAGAATTAGTGAGACATAAGGAACAAGAAGTAACTTTAGGGGTACAACGGTAAATTGACCCAGCTCTAGTTACGACCAACATGTGAAGGATCGACC
>NW_019268744.1:12663-19390 GCF_002738365.1 Cucurbita moschata
AGAAATATATCTATAGTGAGGGGAGTGCAACTACTAGGCTATAGTGGAGTGTCCTAGTAGTTAACGAATGTTGGTTAACAAGGTTAATGAGTTTAGCCGGTTAATCTTGGATCGTTGGAGCCCATGATCTATAGGTCCATTAGGTCTCTCTGCTAGCTCATATCGAACTAAACCATAGAACAGTGCGACGAGTGAGTTCGAAGTGTTTGAATTCAAATTAGGGAATATGCGTTACATATATACGATATGTTTAACCGCATTTTTGTTTTATTTACGAATTAAACAAAAAGAGAGAATCTGAGATATTTAAATAAGATTTAAATATCTTAATCAATTATGTGTCGGAATTGATTGGGATTGGCATTCGAGTTAATATTAAATATTAATTAAATAGTTTAATTAATCATTTAATGTTACTTTAATTTGGAATTCATTATTCAAATTAATTGTTGAATTAAAATGAAGAAAGTCAAAATGTTGACTTCATTCAATGGAAAAATCCATGTTAGTGGAATTTTTAGGTGTCAAAATTTGGTTTAACCAAACTTGCATGCATGTCAAATGAACCCCACAAGTTTGAGTAGAATTTTGAGTGTCAAAATTTGGTTAACTCAAACATGCATGCTTGCCACATAATCCCAAACATTTGAATTGAATTTTAAGTGTCAAAATTTGGTGATCTCAAATTTGCATGAACATGCAAATATGACTCTTTAAATAGAGTGATCATGGTACATGGAAGGTCTTCTTCTTCTTGGTGAAAAACCTTGACAAAAACCTCTCACAAACACTCTCTTCACATATACAAAATCCCTCCCAAGTTTAGTCACTCACCGGATTCCACAATCCCGTTCTAAGGCCGGAGGATAGTGGAGAAGACACTAGGGTGGGTTTGAAACCGGTTCGTGAGGAAAATGAAGTTTGAACTACAAAATGTTAGTATTTAAACTCATTAAGTTTTAATACTCATGAACATGCTAGTTATTTACTATAATTGATGTTCTAAAAGTGCCTAAGATCCAAATTGCTTCCGCATGTGTTATATTATTGCATGGAATGGATGATTATATAATTGTTATATAAAGCAGGTTAGATGCATGTTATAGGTTATTTTCAACGTCATAAAACGAGATAGACGTTAAAATCTATAATAAAGATAAGTGCATGCTCACTTAGGGTTAAGAACCGAGCACGATCAATTTTAATAGTTGAAATAGGTCGATGTCTTACAAAATTGCGGTTACGAGAAAGCTCACCTGGCACGATCTTGTCTAAGGCTGGAGGTACTTAAGTTGACGGTTTACGGAACACCTACTACCTGGAGATCGGACCAGTACTTGAGCTTAGTTAGCCCAGTTTTATGAGCATGCTTAAGTGAGGTAAGATTTAGAAAAATCACCTAGACTTAAGTTATATTTAATTAGCCGGAATATGCTTAAGTAATGAGTATACCTAACCATCTAAAATACTTAGTTGGAGGAAAAAGGTGTATAAGATACATCGTTTTCTTTTCACGCTCTCTGTAAAATTCACACAGTGAGATTCATGCTCGGCCTCGTGTCGCCCTGGGAGCGTTCTCCATTCGGAAGGTATTTGCATGAGTCAATAACAAGGTGAATAGAGAAAGTATTTATAGTAAGTGGAAGAAGGAAGTATATCAAATACGTCCTATGGTCTCCACCACTAGGTTGCACCGTGAGATTCCCATGTTCCACTTTCATGTTGCCCTAGAGTAACTACCCATACGGAGGGTCATAACATGCGAGTCGAAACAACGCAAAATCCAGAAATGGATAGGATTTCTTAGGTCCGTTCCAAACTTTGGCTTTTTCATTCGATAGCATTGTTGGGACTGATCTATGAGGTCTGAAAATGGTGGGTCACACTTACGAATAAATACTAAGAGTTGGTATATTCTTGACCAAAACAGCGATAACTAAGAACACTATAGGAACAAGAGTTATTCTGGGATTAGTGTTTAAGTCAAGAATGTCTTGGTTTAGTGAATGAGTTATTGACTGCCCCTCGGTAGCAGTTGCTCTAACTCACTAAAGTATCGTTGCAAATTAATAATGATTTGGGTACATTATTACATTTGCTAAAACTGATTGGATTAAACAGGATTAAGTCAAATCACTAATAGAATTTTCTTTATATCACAGCATGACAAACTCAATAGTCCAATTACTCGCTTATGAGAAATTAAACGTCGACAACTACACAACTTGGAAATCAAACCTAAACACAATACTGGTCATTGATGATTTAAGGTTTGTTTTAACTGAGGAGTGTCCTCCAAACCCCAGCTCAAATGCAAACCGAACAGTTCGGGATGCGTATGACAGATGGATAAAGGAAAATGACAAAGCCCGAGTGTACATTCTAGCCAGCATATCTGATGTTTTGGCTAAGAAACACGATGTTATGGGTATTGCTAAAGAGATTATGGAATCTCTAAAAGGGATGTTTGGACAACCGTCCTTCTCCCTTAGACATGAAGCCATAAAATACATTTACAACTGTCGTATGAAAGAAGGGACCTCAGTTAGAGAATATGTCCTGGACATGATGGTCCATTTCAATCAAAATCGTGACGTTGTATGGTCGAAAATGTACGACTGTGACAGTATTCGAAAATGCTAACACAATGTACAGGGAGGTCCATCGAATCAAGTTCACAACCAATTAATATTAGAAGACAGTCACGGGGGAGTAGTCCCATTTATTTAAGTTCCCAACTTTGAGAGAAATTAATAGAAAATGTCGGGGTTATATAAGGAAATGATAATACAAATATATGATATAAAAGGCACTTTACATTACGTCATAAGGTAATAATATATACATTTTCCTCGAGAAATGACATATTAGAGGAGGGAAATACGGACTTACCCTAAGAAGGCATTTCGCAACTCGATCGTAGATGGTAAAATAACAATTTAAAGGTTCATTATTTTTTTTAAACAAATTGAGAACGAGGAGTTTCCAAAATTTCTAATCCATTTTGGATTAGAAAGAACAATAAACGGGGTTTCAAATAGTTATCAAATTGTTCTGTCATTTAATAAAAGAAAGCAAGAACTATTTCAAATGAACCTTATGTAGTTGATCCAGATCTCTTGGTGGTGGTTTGGTTTAAGGTTTTGTTTACGATGCTTATGAATCAAATAATTATGTTTGGTGTAGTGTGGAAAATGTTATAAGAAAGAGAGGACCAATTCATCTTAGAATCATGTATTCATGATACGTAGATGTACGACATAGAGACTAGTAAAGAGTTGACCAATTCATCTTGGGATCATGCATAAAAATGTGATTGATAAATACGATTTGGGGAGCCACGTGATGAAATATGATGTAACACCCAAAAAAATAAAGGAAATTTGCTCCAATAAGAACCGGCGCCCCATGTAAGATCCAAAGGATTCAAGGACTTGAAATTAAGAGGATCAAGCAAACAAGGACAAGAGTCTTAAGCAAGTCATTTCTACAGGGTTAGAAGTAATTTTAAGAATTTAAGGCGGTTGGACAAAGATGGGAAAGGAAAAAGTGGGTGAAAAGGGCAAAAAGGTCATTTTTTCAATTATCGAGGATCTTTCTCGATTTTTAATTCCTTATCTAGAAGGAATTTTAAGATGGTCGAGAAGGGAAAAATGACTAGCAACATCAAGGGATTAAGGATTTTAAGAAAAATTATGGATGTTTCGAGAAAAATAATAATAAAATATTCCGAATGTGACAAATTACCAAAAATACCCCTAAAGTTCAACTTAATTACAAAACTGTAATTAAAGAAAATATGCAACTAGATTTGGTTTCAGAACCGTCGAGCAGAAGAAAATCAATCGTATATTCACTTCCAATCGTTGGATTGAGCTGCTATTTTGATACGTTTAACAAGACTCAAGGTTGTGTAGATCCAATGGTTAAAGTTGAAAACCAATGTCGGTAGCACCTTCATCGTTTTAGATACTTCCACTTAAATTTTAGATAAATAAAAAACGAGAAAGTTCACCACAATTCTAGAACAATCAATGGCAGTGGAAGCTTGATCTATAAATAAGAAGTTATGGGCAATGTTTGAAGACAAGAATCGAGTGATGATTCCTAAAATTCGA
Organism: Cucurbita moschata; assembly: GCF_002738365.1. NCBI lineage: Eukaryota > Viridiplantae > Streptophyta > Magnoliopsida > Cucurbitales > Cucurbitaceae > Cucurbita > Cucurbita moschata. The sequence goes on from NW_019268744.1 coordinate 16,782, forward strand.
GTTTGAAGCTTTTAGATTATGGATTCGTCTTCCTCAAATTTCTTCTAAATTCGAGGGTTGTGGTTAATCATTTTCCATCCTACCAACTCCTACACATTCCATATGGGATTTCCAACGAGTTTCGTGAAGGAATTGGGCAATGAAAAGCTCTAGAATCGGCTGTCCCAAAAAAAGATGAGAAACATATTTTCCGACAAACTTTGGAAGGTTATAACTCAAGCTACAGACCACAACAAGGTATGAAATTGGCCCATACTTCTTCCTTAAAACTTCATCTAAACATTTTGTGAAGAAATTTATCCCATTAGAGGTGTATATAGAGCTAACAAAGGCAAAACATGAGGAGTATGATAAGGAAAAATCGTGATTTTTCCAGCAACAAATGAAGAAGATGAAGTCCAAAGTCAAAGGTCAAACTTTGACCAATAAAAGTAAAGGTAGCCATATGTTGACCTTTCTACACTTTTTGATCGATTTGGACCCCTTTCAGGCCGGTTCTCATGAATTTCTTTATGGTTACTGAAACTAGACTCAAAGAGGAATCTAGTAAAGATAATTCGGAATAATTCCGAAACCGAAAGCTCAAGAATTGGAAGTCTCGAACACAGATGATGAGGTAAGTAGCCACCTCGGACTTTTCTTAAAAAATACTTGTTGGAATCGCTTGGATTTCCACATGAATCCTAAACCAAGTATGGATTAAGGATATATAAAAGAAAAACTCAAAGAACCATGAGTTAAAGCACTGAACCGATCAAATTGCTCGGGATTGAAGTAACATTAAAATAACAAACTAAATGAACTTCGTTGCCTATGAAATTTTAATGCTGAGCATATTATAGCATGTGGAGGTTATATATGAAATTTGGTGGTCATTGGATAAGGATAGGTAGGTAAACAAAGAAATGGTGCAAAATGACCATATTGCCCCTAAGGATGTCTACCTACGGTTCATGACCTAGAGGACCTACAAATGTCTGGTGATGTGGAGAAGTTTGAAAGCCATTGGAACAATAAAGGGTAAAATGACCAAAATGCCCCTAGGACTACTTATTTAAATTCAAGGTCTATACGTCCTCCAAATGACTTGCTACTTCTTATAAGGCCTATTCCTAAAGATAACAAGGCATCAAGAGTTCAAGTTGATTAGAGCAAGCTTGGAACCTAAAGCAAGTTAGTCCCAAAGAAACACCTAAAGGAAACACCTCAAGACTCAAGACTCTTCTTGAACCCTCTAAGGAATTCATTTAAATCTATGACCTTGTAGAACAACTAATGCTTGTTATTACGATGGATTCATATGTTTACGGATGCAACTTATGCCTCAAGGAATTATGAACATTGGAAACTTACAAGATTGAGAACCAAGAACAATACCATACAGGCTCTACAACTACCAAAGCAAGAAGAATGCTAGGTACCACTCAAGGATAAGGGGACCAAGGTCCTAAAACTCGAAAACTCAAGAAAAAAATCATAAGACCTCCCACGGTACAACATGTTCTTGACTCAAAATACGCTGTAAGTATTCAGATTATGCCGCTTGGGATGCATGAAGTCTTGGGCATAGGTATTCATGTTGTAACATAGGGCAAGCACTGGGTGCAGGATTTCAGACTACGCTTCTTGGAACGCTTGAAGCCTTGAGCGTAGGTATTCAGACTATGCTGCTAGGAACGCATGAAGCCTTGGGCATAGGTATTCAGACTGTATCATAGGGCAAGTCCTTAATGCAGAATTAGACTACATCATTTCTTACGTAAGAAGCCTTGGATGTAGGTTTTCAGATTATGTTACTTGAAATGCATGAAGCCTTAGACATGTTGGAAAAAGGGATAGTGAAAGAGATAAAAATGATAAAATAGATGAATGTTGTGCTTTATTATTGTCTACTGACTCGATGCATAGAGGGTTACACAATTCTAGTATTTATAGCTAATACACTGGACCAGAAATAGTAAATCATGCAAATCTAGATAAATTCAAATCTCCTGACAATCTCCTAAAATCTTAGTAGTTTGAATATCTGAATCATATCTCAACTACTTCTTGAATACTCTGAATCATATCTCAACACTCCCTCTTGATTCAAAGTTGCAGATGTCAAGTACAGAGCTTTTCTTTTGACTAAACCATAGAACAGTGTGACGAGTCAGTTCGAAGTGTTCGAATTCAAATTAGGGAATATGCGTTACATATATACGATATGTTTAACCGCATTTTTGTTTTATTTACGAATTAAACAAAAAGAGAGAATCTAAGATATTTAAATAAGATTTAAATATCTTAATCAATTATGTGTCGGAATTGATTGGGATTGGCTTTTGAATTAATATTAAATATTAATTAAATAATTTAATTAATCATTTAATGTTACTTTAATTTGAAATTCATTATTCAAATAAGAAAGTCAAAATGTTGACTTCATTTAATGAAAAAATCCATGTTAGTGGAATTTTGAGGTGTCAAAATTTGTTTTAACCAAACTTGCCAAATAAACCCCACAAGTTTGAGTGGAATTTTGAGTGTCAAAATTTGGTTAACTCAAACATGCATGCTTGCCACATAATCCCAAACATTTGAGTTGAATTTTAAGTGTTAAAATTTGG
>NW_019268744.1:25208-30772 GCF_002738365.1 Cucurbita moschata
AAAGAAACAAGAACAAGAATAGATAGAGTGCGGTATCCTAGCATATCAAGGACACGATTAAGAGCCTACAAGTAGGCTACTTGCTGAGTCTTGTACTCCTTCCTTATTTTGCTTTTTTTTTCAGGTAATAAGGAGCTAGTCGAGGTTGGGAGCGGACTCTGGAGCAAGTGTCATAGACAAGCCTCACCCGTCGTCTTCAACCCATTTGTTTTGAAATATTTTATGTTTTTGTCCTTATTTTGTGTTTTAACTATTGTATTGTGTTTTAATTACTCATGTATGAACACTATTTTGTTTTAAGTAATGTTATGTTTTAAATACTGTTTGTTATATTTCGTTAAAGTTTACTCACCTTTTGGAGTATCGAGTCAGCCTGGTCCTTGCATATGATGACCAGATAAAAGCCTCGTTGGGCTAGGCCATGAAACACTATGAAAATTAGACTCGGTGAAGAACCCGAACGACCATAACATGAAATTAATTTTCATATTATAGTTTTACTTTTTTTTTTAATTCAAAATTTTAGAGTGCAATAACCCAGAATGAGTTTCAATAATATATTTTTCAATTTAAAAAATAACAATTTTATTTTTATTATAAAATATTTTACAACAGTAAAAAAAAATAATAAAAGAAAAGAATTAATTAATAATAACTAATCCCTTCCCACCCCCAAACTCGCATAACTACTGCCCTAAAATACTCCACGAACTCCTTCTCACAAAACCATATGTTACAAAAATAATAAAAGAAAGAAAGAACTAGAAATACAAACAAATGGGTTAGTTTATTTATTTATTTTTGGGTTATTAGGGATCAACTGTTATCTTCCATTACACTCTTTTTCAACTATAAAGAGTGAAACAAACCAAGCACAAATGTGTTCATACCCATCTCTTTTTCTCTCCCATTTCAACCGCATGAGTTTATTTTCAACACTTCACTTTCTCTCTTAATTTCATTGTTCTTTGCTAACCAAGTGGCTACCATCCAAGGATCATTCCTCCAAAACCCAAATATTATGGTCAAGATAACAAATGTTCTAAAATCTAAAAATTAGCTCGCTGTTCACTGCAAATCTGGCAATGATGACTTGGGAGTCCACAAGCTGACACCTTGGGCCAGCTACGACTTCAGTTTTCGTCCAAATTTATGGGGCACGACATTGTTTTACTGTTCCTTCCAATGGCCTAGCTCGTTTCATTACTTCAATGTCTACATAGATAAGAGAGATAGAGATAATTGTGAAAGTATTCTTTGTTCGTGGCATATGACTGAGCTAAATGTCTGTATGTTCAACTATAAAACCGATAATTATGATATTTGCTACAACTGGTCAGGCAAAAAATCCATCTATCCATAAATTAGAATGTTTGATTTTAATATTGAAATAAATAAATATTTTTGATATGTTGTTTATCTGGGAATTTTTTTTTTTTAAGCTTGACATGATTAGTAGGAGTGAAATATAAACGTTGTTAATTATCTATGGACATAAATTATAATATGAAAATTTGTTAACTTATTTTGGTCATGATTGATAATCAAAGCAACTATATCATATGGGACATTGCATTAGAAGGGATTTGACGTAGGGTAAAGGTAAGGTAGAGCCTTAGGCTTTGCCTAGAGTAGAGGCAAGTCGGTTAGAGTCGTTACATGTATGATTGAACGAAGTTTAGTTTCTATATAAGTCATGTTCGGTTAGTGACGAACCCTGTCTAATGTCTAATGAAGCCATAAAGTCAGGCAAAAAAAGATTTTTCATGAGTGTGTCAAAATCGTGACGTTGTATGGTTGATAATGTACGACTGTGACAGTATTCGAAAATGCTAACACAATGTACAAGGAGGTCCATTGAATCAAGTTCACAACCAATTGTTATTAGAAGACAGTCACGAGGGAGTAGTCCCATTTATTTATGTTCCCAACTTTGATAGAAATTAATAGAAAATGTCGGGTTTATATAAGGAAATGATAATACAAATATATGATATAAAAGGCACTTTACATTACGTCATAAGGTAATAATATATACATTTTCCTCGCGAAATGACATATTAGAGGAGGGAAATACGGACTTACCCTAAGAAGGCATTTCGCAACTCGATCGTAGATGGTAAAATAACAATTTAAAGATTCATTATTTTTTTAAACAAATTGAGAACGAGGAGTTTCCAAAATTTCTAATCCATTTTGGATTAGAAAGAACAATAAACAGGGTTTTCAAATAGTTATCAAATTGTTCTGTCATTTAATAAAAGAAAGCAAGAACTATTTCAAATGAACCTTATGTAGCTGATCCAGATCTCTTGGTGGTGGTTTGGTTTAAGGTTTTGTTTACGATGCTTATGAATAAAATAATTATGTTTTGTGTAGTGTGGAAAATGTTATAAGAAAGAGAGGACCAATTCATCTTAGGATCATGTATTCATGATACGTAGATGTACGACATAGAGACTAGTAAAGAGTTAACCAATTCATCTTGGGATCATGCATAAAAATGTGATTGATAAATACGATTTGGGGAGCCAAGTGATGAAATATGATGTAACACCCAAAAAAATAAAGGAAATTTGCTCCAATAAGAACCGGCGCCCCATGTAAGATCCAAAGGATTCAAGGACTTGAAATTAAGAGGATCAAGCAAACAAGGACAAGAGTCTTAAGCAAGTCATTTCTACAGGGTTAGAAGTAATTTTAAGAATTTAAGGCGGTTGGACAAAGATGGGAAAGGAAAAAGTGGGTGAAAAGGGCAAAAAGGTCATTTTTTCAATTATCGAGGATCTTTCTCGATTTTTAATTTCTTATCTAGAAGGAATTTTAAGATGGTCGAGAAGGGAAAAATGACCAGCAACATCAAGGGATTAAGGATTTTAAGAAAAATTATGGATGTTTCGAGAAAAATAATAATAAAATATTCCAAATGTGACAAATTACCAAAAATACCCCTAAAGTTCCACTTAATTACAAAACTGTAATTAAAGAAAATATGCAACCAGATTTGGTTCCAGAACCGTCCAGCAGAAGAAAATCAATCGGATATTCACTTCCAATCGTTGGATTGAGCTGCTATTTTGATACGTTTAACAAGACTCAAGGTTGTGTAGATCCAATGGTTAAGTTGAAAGCCAATGTCAGTAGCACCTTCATCGTTTTAGATACTTCCACTTAAATTTTAGATAAATAAAAAACGAGAAAGTTCACCACAATTCTAGAACAATCAATGGCAGTGCAAGCTTGATCTATAAACAAGAAGTTATGGGCAATGTTTCAAGACAAGAATCGAGTGATGATTCCTAAAATTCGAGTTTGAAGCTTTTAGATTATGGAGTTTTTCTTCCTCAAATTTCTTCTAAATTCGAGGGTTGTGGTTAATCACTTTCCATCCTACCAACTCCTACACATTCCATATGGGATTTCCAACGAGTTTCGTGAAGGGATTAGGCAACGAAAAGCTCTAGAATCGGCTGTCCCGAAAAAAGACGAGAAACATGTTTTCCGGCAAACTTTGGAAGGTTATAACTCAAGCTACAGACCACGCTATGAAATTGGCCCATACTTCTTCCTTAAAACTTCATCTAAACATTTTGTGAAGAAATTTATCCCATTAGAGGTGTATATAGAGCTAACAAAGGCAAAACATGAGGAGTATGATAAGGAAAAATCGTGATTTTTCTAGCAACTAATGAAGAAAATGAAGTCCAAAGTCAAAGGTCAAACTTTGACCAATAAAAGTCAAAGGTAGCCATATGTTGACCTTTCTACACTTTTTGATTGATTTGGACCCCTTTCAGGCCAATTCTCATGAATTTCTTTATGGTTACTGAAACTAGACTCAAAGAGGAATCTAGTAAAGATAATTCGGAATAATTCAGAAATCGAAAGCTCAAAAGAATTGGAAGTCCCGAACACAGATGATGAGGTAAGTAGCCACCTCGGACTTTTCTTAAAAAATACTTGTTGGGAGGGGTATTTGTACTATACTCTACGCAATCTAGACCTAACAAATGTAAATCTTTTTCCTAAAATATCGAGATCTCTTTCCTAAAATATCTAGTATCTTTCCTAAAACCTCTACTAAAATATATATACGATGGGCTTCTACAATTATTGGGCTTGACTCTATTGGGCCAGTGATGATATTTTAACACTCCCCCTCAGCACTAGTCCTCAATCGCGGTACCATGTTAAGCTGACAGAGAAAACTCTCATGTTTGCCCGTATTCGGCTCTTTTGTAAACAAGTCTGCCACTTGGTCATCTGTCTTGATCTGCTACATCTCGATTTCTTCCTTTAGGACCTTCTCTCTAATGAAATGGTACTGCACCTCCACGTGCTTTGATCTCGCAATTTTCTGCTAGGCGAATCGCAGATTGGTTTTAGCAATGAAGTGATATTGGATACTCAATTTTTTGGTGCAAATCTTCCATCAAGAGTTTCAGCCATGTACATTCTTGAATTGCTCCAGCCGCTGCTCTATACTTTGCTTCTGTAGTTGATAATGATACTGTTGGTTGTCTCTTGCTACACCAAGAAATTGTTTCCGAACCAAACTTGAACACATACCTAGTGGTTGACCTCCGAGTATCCTGGTCTCATGCATAGTCAGCATCACATTATCCAACTAGCTTGCAGTCTTTGTTTCTTTTGTACAAAAGACCATAGTCGATTTTACCTTTGACATATCTCAAGATCCGTCGAGTTGCATCCAAATGAGGCATCTTTGGACTTTGCATGTATCGACTCATAACCCCAACCGCAGAAGAAATATCAGGCCGAGTTAAAGTTAGGTAGAGTGCATTTTAAGCACTCTACATAGAACACCATTTTAACTATTGTTTATCTTATAAATAGACACCCTTTGAAGCACTCTACAAACGACCACCTACATTTTACCATCTTAAAGTTTTTGGTTGTTAGTGTTATACAACTGTAGTACACACCCTAAGCAAAAATTTGAACCTCGGGCAATTCCCCGTGTTTTTGTAGGATATCCTTGTGGTCACAAAGGTTGCAAGTTGTATGACATGCAATCTAAAATTTTTCTTATCAGTCATGATGTTAAATTTTGTGACGCTGATTTTATTTTTTCATCAGCTTCACAAACTTTGACATTAGCTCCTTCAACTCCCATTTTACCACTTCATGATTCATCCTACTCAAACATCCATTCTAGTCCTCCCCCACCTTCTATTCCTTCTCCTACTACTTCGTCGTCTCCTCCACCTTCTATTCCTTCTCTAGATTCACCCACTAATTCTAATCTTATCCCACCTGATGCATCAGTTCCACTCCGACGTTTTACTCGTACAAAACGGCCTCCAGCTTGTTATAATGATAATGAGATGTCTTCTAGAGCCAATCATTTAAGCTCTAGCTCAAGTCCCAACATTGTCACCAGGTATCCCCTTCATGATTACTTTTCATTCTCTCATTTTTCTCCTACTCAACGAGCTTTTCTAACTCTTATTACAGCCCAGACAGAACCTAAAACCTATTATGAGGCAGTTGGCGATCCATTATGGCAGTAGGCTATGAATGATGAAATTGGAGCCTTGGAA
>NW_019268745.1:0-12967 GCF_002738365.1 Cucurbita moschata
TTCACTATTAAAGATGACGGGAAATTTAGGGTTTTGTGATGCAAAAATTGAGGGGATGTAGCTCAGATGGTAGAGCGCTCGCTTAGCATGCGAAGAGGTACGGGGATCAAATACTAGTAGTTATACTTATTATTGTAAGGGGAGGGGAGGACTTATTTAAGTAAAGAAAGCAATCTAGTACTTATTATTGTAAGGGGAGGGGAGAGGACTTATCTAAGTAAAGAAAGCAATCTAGTACTTATTGTAAGGGAATTTGTAGGATGGCGAAATGGCGGTAGCGGTACTTATTGTAAGGGAATTTGTAGGATGGCGGTAGCGTCCCATGCATATGACGTAACTTCTTCACAATTGCAATATCTGACCAATAGCTTCTAATCAAATTCATTAGTTTGGACAATGGTTGCATTGTTTTAGTCAAACAACCGAGACTAGTGTACTACCAATAGTATAAACATTTTGTATGTGTATTTTAGGATTAGATTTGATTGAGTTATTTGGATTAGATTTGATCTAGTTATTTGAATTAGATTTGATTTAGTCATTCTTCAATTGGATGAGAGATTTCTCCCAATTCTTCTGATCTTTCCAATTTTCTTTTTCTGTTCCTAACAATTTGGTATCAGAGCCATGCCCTAAACTAGTTAAAACTAGAAGCAACAGTCTTCTAAGTGTGTCATAATAAAAGTATGTCGATAGAGAGTCCACTTGTGCAGTCTGCTGGAGGAAGGAGTCAAGGTCGTGGAAGCTTTAGAGGCAGAGGAAGGGGACGAGGCAGACAAACCTTCAACAAGGCCATAGTGGAGTGCTATAACTGTCACAAGCTAGGACATTTTCATTGGGAATTTCAAGCATGGTTGTAACCGAAAAGGGTAATTTACAGCTAGAAGTGAATGGAATCATAATGATAATAACAGGAGTGTTCTATGTGCCAGACCTGAGGAACAATTTGTTGAGTAGTGGTAAATTGCAAGCAAAGAGGTTACCTTTTTGTTTCAAAATGGAACATGCAAGGTGTTTCATCCTGAGAGAGACTTAATCATGGAGACAAAGATGTCTTTGAATCGAATGTTCGTATTGCATGCTATATCTCAGCCTGTAGCAGCCACTCAAACTCAATTGAAACTTATGAGGAGAAGTGGTTCAAGGTCTCTGTCATAAACTCACCGCTCCAATTCTTATCGCCATAGTCAGAGAAGCAGAAGGGACCCAAGTCCTTCCCCCTATCATTCCACTACCCATTCCAGGAGAAGCAGCCGTTTAAGTTCCTTCAGCCGCCAACGCAGAAGTAGGTCTTCCTCGTTATCTCCTTTCCCCAAATCCTTCAGTTCCAGTCCTAGTTGTGCATCCACTGATCGGAATCATTCCATAGAGAAGCTTAAGAAAGAGGAAGAAGAGAAGAAAAGGCGTGAAGCAGAGTTGAAGAAGTTAGAAGAAGATGCAGCTAGGAGGATGGAAGAACTAATTAATTCAGAAGAAGTTGAAGAAAGGCTTGACAAAGAGAAAGAAGCCGCTCTTACTGCTACAAGACAAAAAGAAGAACAAGCACGAAAAGAGAGAGAAGAGCTAGATAAAATGCTGGAAGAGAATAGAAGAAGGGTAGAAAAAGCACAGCGACGTTTAGTTCTAGAGCTGCAGCCGAAGGAAGAAGAACAATATTGTGAGCTCCAGTTGATTTAGAGACAAAAAAAGGAGACAGCTCAGAGAACTAGGCTAGATGATAAGAGTTTGAGTTATGTTTTGCTCAGAGTTAGTGAATAGTCAAAACCTTACAGACTCTATGATATATAAGCTGCAAATTAAAATAACGATATAGAAGCGGCAGATGAAAATAATGATATAGAAGCGGTAGATGAAAATAATGATATAGAAGCGTCAGATGAAAATAATGATACAGAAGCAGCAGATGAAATACTGCAGAGAAAAATAATTTATATTGCTCTTTGGCTGAAGCAAGCTCTCCTAGCTCGAATAAGGCGAGGAATAAGAGACCACCAGTCTGGATGAGAAACTATGCAATAGGAGAAGTTTTTTTTGTAAAGAAGATGATGAAGCTCAACCATGTTTACCCCTATTGAACCTGCAAACTTTGTAAACTTTTAAGAAGCATTGAAGAGTGAGAAATGGAGGCAAGCCATGAATCTGGAGAAATAAACAGAAATGGCACATGAGAATTGATGTAGTTACCTGGTGGAAGTTTTGTATGAAGTCGTAGATATAAACTGATTACTATTCGTGTTCAATTTAAGGGAGGGATTGTTAGGATTAGATTTGATTGAGTTATTTTGATTAGATTTGATCTAGTTATTTGAATTAGATTTGATTTAGTCGTTCTTCAATTGGATGAGAGATTTCTCCCAATTCTTAGGATCTTTACAGTTTTCTTTTTCTGTTCGTAACAGTAACATGTCATTCTTAAAAAACTTGAACACTGATGTGACAATGATACGTTAATTAAAAAGAATTATTTCAAAAAAATTATCAATTTTATATTAGAGATAAATTCATATAAATAAGTTTATATATTTGTATACTTCAAAAAAGCTTAATGTACGTTTCACTCTCAAAATATATTCAAAGTCAAGTGTCTGATACGATGGATTATAAATTTGTAATGTATCCATTGTATTAACAAGTGTTCAGTACATGCTCAACACGTGTCAGATTAGTGACACTAAGTTATTCCCATGCTTTCTTTACACCCATTTAAAGTAGTTTAAAAACTAGCCTGTCAAATATTATAATTGACTAACTAACAACTTCAATTTTGTGCTTTAAGTATAGAGAAATAAAATCCATAATTTAGAAAGATAGGTCTAAGAAATAAAATCCTTAAATACTTTTTAGTTTTAAAATAAATTAATTTTTTAGTTTAAAATAAATTGATTTTTTAGTTTTAATTTTAGTCCGAATAAATTAATTTTGATGTGGTGTTATGTATTTTAATAAAATTAATATTAACTTAATCCAAAAAAATTTGTGTTTTTTTTTTTAAATTATAATCTAAATTAATAAAAATACCATTGAACTTTGCACTTTATCTAAAAAAAAATACTGATAATTTTTTTATAAAAAAAATACGGTTGAATAAAAAAAAAAAAAAACTTCAAAACTACTCTTTAACTTTCAAAAGTGTTTAAAAAAAGAGAGATGGGGAGAAAATTGTAGGTTATTCTAGGGGAAGGTTTTCAAGATTAGTATAAGATCCTGAAAACATAACAAGAAGTAACATCCTAGCTTAAGGTCGCGATTAAGAACCTACTAGTATGCTACTTACTAAGTTCTACTCACTCCATGTTTATCATTTTTTTTCAAGTAACTAAGAGTTGGTCATGGATGAGAGCGGCCTTTGGAGTGTGGGCCATGGACTAACCTCTGTTTTTAATCTAGTATTTTTTGTTCTTCTTTTGAGTCTGCTTCTTATTTTGTGTTTGTAACGAGTATGTATATGTAACACCCAAAAATGAAGGAAATTATCTCCCATAAGAATAAGTCACTCGGAAAGACCCAAAGGAAAAAAATTAAAGGATTAAGCAAGAACAAAGTACTTAGTCAAGTCACTCGTGTACCCTAACAAGTGATTTCAAGGAGTTAAAGGCCTTTCGAAAAGGATTTGAAAGAAAAAAGTAAATCAAAAGGGCAAAAAAGTCATTTTATCAATTATCAAGAATCTTTCCGGATTTGTAATTCCTTATCTAGAAGGAATCTCAAGATTCAAAAAAAGGGGAAAATGATAAAAAAGGGAAGAGAAATTTTTAGAAAAATTATGGATTTTTTTGAGAAAAATAATAATAAAATATTTAAAAAGTGGCAAATTACCAAAATACCCCTGGAAGAATGGATAATTACAGAAATGCCACTCTAATTTGAATCAAAGCATCTACCGTGACCATCCGAGCAAAATATTTCGAACTAAAATCTCAACCGTCGGATCTCCTCCAAAATTTGATATGATCTAAAACGAACACGCACGGGTCATCACATCCAACGACTAGTATTCAAAGCCGAGGTCGGTAAGGCTATGATTGGAGTTGATATCTCCAAAAAATTATCCAGAAAGTTCGATCTCTAAATAACGATGATTCTGGAGCTCTCAATGTCAGTTTAAGATCCTCCTATAAGGTCGGAAGTAGGAGCAACAATACGAAATAAGAATCGAGAAAGGTCGATCCATCAATTAAAGGCAATAAGCGTTTAGATTATGGGTCTCCTACTCTCAGATTTCTTCCAAATTCGAGAGCAATCCTCCACCATTTCTCTTCAAACTTATTCCTACAGTTTCTGAACAAGATTACCCACAAGTTCTATGAAGGAATAGAGTGCTGAAAGTGCCAAGAAACCATTCCCCCAATTCAATCTGCCATTGAAGAACTTCAAGAAAAACTTGAAAATCCAATCCGAGGATACATGATGACTCGTCGAGCAAGAATGATTCCAATCAGTTTCTACACCTCCAAGGAATGCTTCCATAGAAGACCACGAAGAAAAATAACCTCGAGAGCGTGCCAAATTGAAGGAAATAGGTTTCAAAATTAAATTGGGGATAAGAGTCAAAATTCCTATCTACGATCTCTTTTCCTTCAAATTAAGGATTCCTCTAGCTTCAGAGGAAGAAGTTGAGTAAACTTGATGAAGGAATCGAGAGCTGAGACGACGTAGAACAAGCTACCCGCGAGATCGAAAATCTGGTGTTTCGAGTGAGTTGCATACCGAGAACGATTTTTGGAAATTAAGGTCCTACACTCAAAGACGTTCCTCCAAACTAATTCCTTTAGCCTGAAGATAGGATATGGAAGGGGTTCAATGAAGAAATAGGGCCTTGAAACCCCTAGAATCGGCTACCCAATAAGAAATCCTTTGTTTTATCTCCAGCGATAAATCAGATTTTGGATGAACTTTAGTAGCGAATATCTTAGGCTACGATCCACGAGAAGTTATCAAATAAATCCCTAGCCCTTTCTTACTTAAGCACAATAATCTAGCATACAATCTACCATATCATAAACAAGTCATAACGTAAACACTTCATAGTCATATCGTTCTCTAACTTACCATAACGCTATTGTTCTATCAATCTATCACAAACCTATCCCTTTCTACCCATAACCTAACCATATTCTTTCATCAATCTCTCCTATCCATAGCACTCTGGTATTTAACCTAACCTTAACGTTTCATGAACGTATCTTACTTCTATCGTTACATTTCGTTTTGTGCATCCTTCTCGTATCCTATCTCAAACATATCCTTGAGTACATCATACCATAATTATTATCATACAAACAACCTATAATAACATAAGATAACATATAGGAAGTATATCGATCCATAGACAATTCACACATATCAATATATATATATGACACGTGCAGAACCACAAGGAACGTGTCAACATCAAATATAACCATGCCGATAGTAAGGTCACTTACCTGGTTAGCTTAAGTCGTCGTCACAAATATATCCTTAATGAAAGTTCGATTCCGTCGTTATCCTTAATGAAAGTCCATTGAACTCCAAGTCAACGCCCATGACATCAGTTTCAAGTTTGAACTTTATAAAATTATTTCTCTAATTTACATTGGCCATTCTTAAATTCTGATATTTCTTGTTAGACAAAATTTGACGGAGTTCCTTGCCCTCTGATCTTTCCTGTTTTATTTTTTTTTAAATTATGTTCAACAAAATCTTTTCTCAATCTTCCATCTTCCATCTTCCATCTTCCATCTTCCATCTTCCATCTTCCATCTTCCATCTTCCATCTTCCATCTTCCATCTTCCATCTTCCATCTTCCATCTTCCATCTTCCATCTTCCATCTTCCATCTTCCATCTTCCATCTTCCATCTTCCATCTTCCATCTTCCATCTTCCATCTTCCATCTTCCATCTTCCATCTTCCATCTTCCATCTTCCATCTTCCATCTTCCATCTTCCATCTTCCATCTTCCATCTTCCATCTTCCATCTTCCATCTTCCATCTTCCATCTTCCATCTTCCATCTTCCATCTTCCATCTTCCATCTTCCATCTTCCATCTTCCATCTTCCATCTTCCATCTTCCATCTTCCATCTTCCATCTTCCATCTTCCATCTTCCATCTTCCATCTTCCATCTTCCATCTTCCATCTTCCATCTTCCATCTTCCATCTTCCATCTTCCATCTTCCATCTTCCATCTTCCATCTTCCATCTTCCATCTTCCATCTTCCATCTTCCATCTTCCATCTTCCATCTTCCATCTTCCATCTTCCATCTTCCATCTTCCATCTTCCATCTTCCATCTTCCATCTTCCATCTTCCATCTTCCATCTTCCATCTTCCATCTTCCATCTTCCATCTTCCATCTTCCATCTTCCATCTTCCATCTTCCATCTTCCATCTTCCATCTTCCATCTTCCATCTTCCATCTTCCATCTTCCATCTTCCATCTTCCATCTTCCATCTTCCATCTTCCATCTTCCATCTTCCATCTTCCATCTTCCATCTTCCATCTTCCATCTTCCATCTTCCATCTTCCATCTTCCATCTTCCATCTTCCATCTTCCATCTTCCATCTTCCATCTTCCATCTTCCATCTTCCATCTTCCATCTTCCATCTTCCATCTTCTACTGTAATTATTTTGGAGATATTATTGGCCAATTTTGTTAATCTATCCTTACTTCAAAATCTTCCAAATCTTCCAAATCTTCCATTTTTATCTTTACTTTCATTTTTTTTCTCTTATTGGTTAATAGTATTCTGTATTTCCATCTCTATTTAGTTTTTTTTTTCTTATTTCCTTTGTCTATAAAATTATTGACAACCTAAATCATTGTAACAATTCAAAGATCTAAACAATTCATGAGATCTAAAATATAATTGGTTGTGATTCCTAAATATTACAGAAAAGAATTCCTGATTAATTGCTAGATTTATTTTTAGGGAAGGAGTGGTGAGAGATTGAAGGAAGGAGTAGGGATCCGTTAGCAAAATGTTTTTTTTATATATATATATTTTTATTATTTATTTATTTATTTATTTATTATTATTATTATTATTATTATTATTATTATTATTACTATTTTATTTTATTTCTTCTGTTGTTACAGGAACATTGAAAGTAGAATGTACACAGTGATTCTTATCATCATCTCCCTCTTCAGGATTAGTCCTCGAATCAGAAAAATCATCACCTACATCAAAAGGACTCAATTTAGCAACATTGAAAGTAGAATGTATTGACAATTCTACGGGAACATCAATTTTATTGTTCCATGCAATAAAATGAGTCATTTTACTAAATGTATTATGGAGCATTTATAGTCAAATAAAGAATTAGGAATCCACTCCCACTCCCAATTCAACTATCCAAGCTAACATTAAAATGAAAATTCATGAGTAAAATTATTTACTCTAATTCGTATGCTGTGAACGGATCTATAGTGACGCTCTCCCAACTAATTTTAAATTAAATAGTCAGGAGTCAAGTTATGTGACGTGAATCAGGTGCGGTGAACATGGATCGAACACGTGACCTTTAGATTTTCAGTTTGACACTCAAAACTGAGTTATCTTGGCTAATATTTGAAGAAGAAAAAAATCATAAGTAAAGGTATTTCTGCTAATTCATTATATTTTAAAAAGGAATAATCACTAATTTTAGATTGAATAAAGTTATGCAACTTAATCAACTTATGCAACCAATGAGGTATTTACGCTAATTCATACTAATTTTTTTATTGAATAGTCAGCTTATGCGAATGGAAACAAGTGCGGTGAACGTGGAGATTAAACACGTGACCTTCAAATCTTTAGTTTAACACTCTCCCAACTGAGCTATCCCTGCTAACATTAAAAATAAAAATTCATAAGTAAAGCTATTTCCACTAATTCATTATATTTTAAAAAGAAATAATAATCACTATCCCTGCTAACATTAAAAATAAAAATTCATAAGTAAAGTTATTTCCACTAATTCATTGTATTTTAAAAAGAAATAATAATCAACTAAACTATAAGGTGCCATGAACCAAGTGCGGTGAACGTGGATTGAACACGTGACCTTCAGATCTTCAGTCTGACGCTCTCCCAACTGAGCTATCCCCGCAATCATCAAAAATGAAAATTCATCAGTAAAGATATTTTCGCTGATTCAAAAGAAATAATGACTAATTTTTTATTGAATAGTCAGGTTATGCAAATAGAAACAGGTGCGGTGAACGTGGAGATTGAACAAGTGACCTTCAAATCTTATATCTGACGCTCTCCAAACTGAGGTATCCTCGCTAACATTAAAAATGAATGTTTTTAAGTAAAGATATTTCCGCCAATTAATTGAAATTTTAGAAAGAAATGATCACTAATTTTAGATTGAATAGTCAAATTGTGCAACGTGAACCATGTGTGGTTAACATGGATCGAGCACGAGACCTTCAGATCTTCAATCTAACGCTCTCTCAACTGAGCTATCCACACTAACATTAAAAATGAAAATTCATCAGTAAAGGTATTTTCGCTAATTCATTGAAATTTTAAATAGAAATAATCACTAATTTTTAATAAGATATTCAAGTTATCCAACTTGTATAAGGTGCGGTGAACTAGAACACGTTAGGTATTTCGGATAATTCATTGAGATTTCAGAAAGGAATAATGACTAATTTTAGATTGAATAGTCGAGTTATGCAACTAGAATTAGGTGCGGTGAACGTGGAGATCAAACACGTGACCTTCAAATCTTTAGCCTGACGCTCTCCCAACAGAGCTATCCCCGCTAATATTAAAAATGAAAATTCATAATTAAAGGTATTTCCACTAATTCATTATGTATAAAAAAGAAATAATCACTAATTTTAGATTGAATAAGCAAGTTATGTTTTTAGATTGTATAGTCAGATAATAAACTTGTATTAGGTGCGTTGAACGTGGATAAAACACGTGTGACTTTCAAATCTTCAGTCTAACAATCTTCCAACTGAGCTACTCTTGCTAACATTAAAAATGAATATTCATCAGTAAAGGTATTGGGTACACTTCTGGAAATTCAACAAAAGACAATAGTATTAGACCGAGATGCCAGATTTAAATCTCGCTTCTGGAAAATTCAACAAAAGGCATTGGGTACGCAGTTATAGTACGACATTCCACCCATAAACAGATGGTCAAACAGAAATGCTCAAGCAAATATTGGAAGACATGTTGAGGGTATATGAGATGGATTTTGCAGGAAGTTGGGATAAGTACCTACCCCTTATGAAATTCGCTTATAATAATACTTGCCGAGCCACCATACAAATGGCCACATACGAGGTTCTCTATGGACGAAGATTTCGATCCCCTATCTTTTGGGAAGGAGGGGGGCAAACGACAATTATTAGGTCAGAGCTGGTGCAAATTACCAACGCCACAGTCTAGAAGATTAAAGCTAGGATACAAACCGCACAAAGCCGAGAGAAAAGCTATGCAGACCTAAGGCGCAAGGACATGGAATTGTAGGTAGGGGATCATATATTCCTAAAGGTAGCACCCCATGAGAGGGGTGCTCAGGTAGGGTAAAAAGGGGAAGCTAAGCCCTAGGTTTATCCGTCCCTTTGAGATATTAGAAAGGATTGGATCTGTGGCCTATAGAATCGGGCAATGCCCAAACTTGTCTGCAGTACATAATATCTTTCATGTATCCGTACTACGGAAGTAGACCCTAGATCGTTCGCACGTACTGGCTCATGAAACTCTCTTCTTGAAAGATGACCTAACGGATAAAGAAGACCCGATTCAAATAATAGACAAGAAAGTCAAATGATTGAGAAACAAGGAAATCTCTCTTGTTAAGATCCTATGGAAGAATCATAGAGTAGAAGAAGCCACTTTGGAAAAAGAAGGCAAATAAGAACCTTGTACCCTGACCTATTTTAGAATAAGCACTTTGGATGACCGAAAGTTTTCGAAGGAGAGGAGAATTTGCAACACTCAAGGTCTCCAATAAGAGACAGTGTATAATCCCCACTAGGTTGTATCTAGAAGCAAAGAACAAGTAAAATTGAAAAAACATTGAGAAAATGGTACTTTTTCTAATTTTTATAAACTTCCGGAATCATTAAATTTTTTATAGAATAAGAATTACACTCAAAGACGTTTCTCCAAACCAATTCCTTTAGCCTGAAGAAAGGATATGGAAGAGGTTCAATGAAGAAATAGGGCCTTGAAACCCCTAGAATCGGCTACCCAATAAGAAATCCTTTGTTTTATCTCCAGCGATAAATCATATTTTGGATGAACTTTCGAAGCGAATATCTTAGGCTACGATCCACGAGAAGGTATCATCAAATCAATCCCTAGCCCTTCCTTGTAATACCCATTTTTAAGTTTCACGAAGAAATCGAGGAGAGAAATGCTGTAAATGTGGCTGTACAGGCCGAGTTTCAGATGGCGGCGACGCGAAAAATGCGCATCTTCTTCCTGTTCAGAGGAAGAAAACGATGATATGGCCAGTTCAACTGAACTGTCCAAGTCAACTCAAAATTTGACATTTTCTCGGGTTTTCTCAATGTTAAACCCAATTCAGACCGATTCTGATAGAAAATCTTATGGTTTCAGAAACTAGACACAATAAGGAGTACGTGGAAGGAAATTTGAAGTAATTCAGATACTAGAAGCTCAAGAATGGATGTCCCAAAGGTCGACGACAAGGCAAGTAGCCACCTTGGACTTTTTGTTAAGAAATACTTGTAGAAATCGCTTTGATTTTCATATGAACCCTAAAACAAGTATGAATTAATGATATATGAAAGAAAAACCCAAATAACCGTGAGTTAAGACCCTGAACCGATTAAATAGCTCGAGATTTAAGTAACATTAAAATAACCCACTATATGAGCTCCGCTGCCTATCAAATTTTAATACTGAGCATATTATAGTATGTTGAGGTTAGATATGAAATTTGGTGGTCATTGGATAAGGATAAGTAGGTAAACCAATAAATGGTGTAAAATGACCATAATGCCCCTAAGGTAATTTACCTTCGGTTCATGACCTAGATGACCTTCAAATGCTATGAAATTCATCAGTAGATCTTATTTTATGAAGCGTTATATGAATCCTTATCCCAAGAGGTTTATATAAGGTAATGAAGTTTGGGAGTTATTGGAAAACTTTAGTTAGCGAAACCAAGATATGGGAGAAAATGCTCATCACGATCCATATGACCTTTGCCATGAATTAGGATGTTTATAAGTTTTGTAGTCAATGTTCCCAATGTTTACTACACACAAAAAAAGATAGGGATGTTAAAGTTTTAAGTCACTTTTGGAAAGTATGGTGGATAAATTGGGTACCAAATTATTGTTTTCATCTGCATGTCATCCTGAGATTCATGAGCAAACTAAAGTGGTTAATAAAATATTAGGAGCATTGCTTAGAGCTATTATTTATAAGAATATTAAGTCATAAATTGGGTAACAAATTATTGTTTTCAACTACATGTCATCTTCATAATAATGAGCAAACTGAGGTGGTTAATAGAACATTAGGAGCATTGCTTAAGGCTATTATTTGTAAGAATATTAAGCCTTGGGACGAATGTTTGCCACTCATTGTTCTCTTTTTGAAGTTACTTACGGATTTAATCCACTTACGCATCTTGATTTGCTTTCTAACAATTATATCAAATTGAAGCATGCAATATAATAAGATTTGAAATAGGTTTTTTAAACCTTGAACCAAGAAGTAATTCAGAAGGATATTGGGAAAGAAAAAAAGAAAAAAAAAAGGATGCTATATTTAATTATAATTTACCAGTGTCTTTATAACATGTTAATTAAAAAGAGGAAACAACAAGAATAAACAAACAAAGGAAATTTGTGTATGTATGATTCTCTTCAAATCTTGGAAACTACGAGGATTCCTCTCCTTTCTTGACATAAAGACTTACTTTTTCAGGACTTGGACCATAAAGATTCATCTACTCTTACTCCTACTCCCTTCTCTAAGAATCAACATAGCATAATCATTCCATGAAGGCCGAGGTAGTCTTATAAAAGAAGATGAGGGTACCACTTTCAAATCATTACATGAGGACTTGAGAAAGTTTTGTAAAAGAAGACGAGGGTACCACTTTCTATTGCAGAATTTCTATGTGAATAGAGAATATACCATATTCTTGGGAGATAAGATAGAGCCTCGAGCCTAACTTCAAAGGCATTACACAAATTGTTCTATGATATTTTTTCTACGAACTCTCTGTTATGTTGTCCGCTGAAGGTTTCAGGAAAGGGAAACAGATTCTCTATTGCACTGATCTACCAATAGAAGTTTTACCTAGGTCATCTACCGTCACAATCCTTTTAAGGAAGATGCACCCAAATAACCAGTGAACAATAACATTTAAAGAAGTTTAAGAGAGCGAAAAGAGGATTGTGATAGAAGTTGCCCTAGGTAAAACTTCTTTAAATGTCTTAGCCAATCATGACCTCATAAGAGGTGTCTCTTGGACAACAAATGTCTTAGCCAATTGTGACGGTCATGATTGCTCAAGGCGTGTCGCCCAAATAATCGGTAAACAATAACATTGCCCAAATAACTGCCTTGGACAACAAATCGTTTACAAGAATTGTTGAGACATGCAACATGCAACCACAGGCAACACGCCTTGGGCAATCATGACTGTGACATCTGCCCCAACACAATTTATTAGATGAGGCTGACTTTTGGTCTCTCAATGCGCTTCCAACTGATCTCATAATGAGGAGTCTCTTCCAACCTACTAGGTGCTGTTGAAAATCACTTCTCGGTTTGTTGAGTCTTCATGTCTTCTCTATTCATGTCTTTCCTACTTTCTTCGCTTGAAACTTTTTCTTATTTGTATGACGTCATACCACCTGCTTCTGCTTGATGTCTTCTTGGTCGAAATAATAACGTTTCAAGTTACTAACGTGGACAACAAGGTTAGTCCGCATCCATAAGAGCAATTGGATTCTATATGATGTCTTCGTAATCTTAT
>NW_019268745.1:15808-29378 GCF_002738365.1 Cucurbita moschata
TAAATCCAAGAACTCGTGTCCAATTAATAAATCCTAAAGATAGTAGCTAACATAGAGTAATTGAAGCTCCACATGAAGTAATTTAAAGTTCCAGTTACTTAACTAAAGTTTATCTGTCTTTAATGAAGCATGAGTTGCACTTAAGTTCATGAAATGTTTATAGACTCCAACTCTTAGTACTATTAATGCAATTATGTTTCCTATGAGTTTGTCATAAATGAAACTAAGGTATGATTCTCGCTTAGGGTGTGAGAGGTCCCAAGTTCAATTCTCGGTTCAATTCTTTTTTATTAGTAATTATCTTTTTTAGAACATGACTTTTATTCTTTTTACACTACTTCTATTCTTTTTTCTTCTCTTCTCTACATTAATTATCTTTCTATAGTAATTATCTTTTTACACTACTTCTATTCTTTTTTCTTCTCTCTACAGTAATTATCGTAAACCCGATGTAAATAATTTAACAACGGTCTAGATTTAAAAGATATAATGATAATTGCTCATGGATTTCATTAACAAAGAAAATAAATGAAATAATGATGATACATTCCATAAACAAAATATATGGTCCATTATAAGGGCATTTGGTGTAGTGGTATGATTCTTGCATTAGGTGCAAGAGGTCTTGAGTTCAATTCTCAAAACGCCCCTCTAAAAGAAAACCAAGCACAATGTTGTAAGAAAAAAAAAATAGTTATCAATGGCTTAACCCAAAAGAATTCGTCAAATTGAACCGAGAATAGAGAATGAAACATGTTATCTTTGTCATGTCATCAAATTATTATGAAAAAGTTATTCCACTAGTGTGACTTAGATACCCTTTCTCTGTAGTATCAGTCATGCTACTTGAAGTCATCATAGCCTCTCCACCGGTTCCGAAGACTCCTTCGGCATCAATGTGCTCCAATGAAAGAGATCAACCCTTTCTTGAACCAGAACCGGGCACAAAACGCCAAGGAAAAAGTCGAAAAGCGAGCTCTTTTCGCGTATACGCAAGCTCGAAACCCAATTAGCTCACGGACTGTCTCCTCACCCTGGCGAGTATGAGTGCTTGGTAAGAGAGAATGCCGAATGAGAAAGACATTCGATTACGGCAACATTCGCAACTACCAAAGTGCACTAAACCTAGTAGAGATCTTCGACCTAACGATAATGGAACTTCAAGCCCATTTAATCAATCCGCTTTGTACCTTATTGTTGACCGAATCGGATGCACGCCAGGCCTAAATTGTCTCTCAGTCACCCAGAGAGGAAAGAAAGATCAGATCCGAAGTTTACGAATGGAAGAGAAAGTGGATATGAGTTCTACACGCTTTCATTTTCAAAAGCTTCGCTTGCCTACAGTACTTTATTCAGGATCTGAATTCCTTGATCATTTCCTTGGCGGATAACACAAATGAAATCCTTTCCCTGACCGCCCATCTTATGAGTCCATTCTTGTCTTGTTGGTTTGTTGTACTATTTTATACCTCTCTCGATTGATAGAAAGACGTTCGAGAGCTGGGAGGGCCTATTGTGAGGGAACTTTCCTTTTCACGGTAGGCAAAGATAAAGCGGGAGCTGCATATGTCCACGATGAACAAGGCAGAGCGACTTCTTCTTTAGAAGAGGTTGGTTTTATCAAAACTGTTAGATCCGCTTTCATTAAAGAAAAAATAGGAGCTCTTGGTCTGGCCGATGTCGATTCGTATGGCAATGCGGACTCGACTCAGGATGAGGATTCCGCTTTTCATACTGCTGCTATGAGTCAAAAGAGCTGGTAAGCTATCTCGCTAAACGAAAGGAAAGAGCACGTACGGGTTGACCTTGTTACAAGGGTCGGGGCTAGCCAAAGAAGGTCAGTCGAACTAAGTTAGGACCCTTGATCCAGTTTAGCTAGGTTCTTCCATGCGAGAATGTATGGGTATCGGTATCCTCTTTAGGACCGGTTGCTTTCTCTTTTTGTTTATACATTTGGAGAAACCTGCTAAGCCCGCCTTTCTTACCAGGTGTGATTCAATCTTTCAGCTCAAACTTTTCTATCGTCCGACGAAAAAAGTAGGAGTACGACTACCTTTTCCTTTTCTTGCCCGAGCCAGGGGATCATTCAGTTTCTACCAAAAGGTTCACTATCTATTTATTAGTTGTTGTAAACAAATGTATTTCTCATTTCATGTTAGCTCCTCCAAGAGCTTCCTGGTCCGTAGTAGACGAAACCTTGAACTTCTATCGGACTTATAGCATTGCCTGGTGAGCTCGCCGTTGAGGGTTGGCCTTACAGGAGATCGAGCACCCTTTCTTTCCCTACCTGATATGCTTTCCCGCTTATCGTGCAACTAGCCAACTAGCCAAAGAGAGAGGGAGAGGGATCATGTCAATCAATTTGTATGTGCATTTTGTCCATCTTGTACTTGCCTGCTTAGCTTTCTTAGCCACCATCTCCGGTTTTCCCCGAACAAAGAGGTCCTGCTTATCCATACCCAACAGTCATACTTTTAGCCGAAAGACTGATTTTTTTCATAAAGTCGGATTATAGATCAAGAAAGAATGAAGTTGCTTACAGGGACGGTTATGCGATACGTCTTTTCATACTCCCCTTTTCTTTAACCTTGCTATCAACCTAGCCATTCTCGCTTGTTGCTTTAAGGGGTCTCCCCACTGTAGATTACTCGGATTGGTTCTCGCGTCCCTGTGCCAAAAAGGATGGGCGAGTTTGGTTTGAGTCTTCATCGATTGGGTGGATCCATATGCTCCGGGGGGGTGAGACGAAGTGTAGTGCAGTCTGTTCAGCGCATCTGTTTTAGGTATGTTGTCTGCTAAAGGTTTTAGGAAAGAGGGTACAAATTTTCTACATAGGTCATCTGTGGTCACAATTCTTTTAAGGAAGATGCTCCCAAATAATGGTGAACAATAGCCTTTAAAGAAGTTTCAGAGAGCAAGAAGAGGCAGAATAGAGAATAGGAGTGAGTCGTGCAAGGAAGAAGGAACTAGTAAGTTTAATTTGGGTTCGTTTGAACTAAAAAACGAACTAAAATTTTTCAAACGAACCCAAATTTAAGACTCACTAGCCCAAAGTCCATATGTAGTAAAAAAAAAAACCTTTCGTGGCCCAACCCTTATTCGCAATCCGCATCCAACCATTTCTTTTTCAAACTACACGTATGCTCCAGGCCAAACTCACGTAACTAGTCAGAAGATGCGGCCCACAACTGAACGGATTTCAAGTGTCACAATCGCACTCTTGAAGTAGTGCGACAATGATTATGTGACATTTGTTCTAATCCAAAGAACAAGTCAACCATGCAAAATTTAGACTGAACGAACAATAGCAGTGTATGCTCGAATCACGTTTAGAAGAAATATTTTAGAAAACGTGAGCGAGGAAATACGTTAAAAATAATTTCAAATAAAGCAATGTTATAAGCTAAAAGTGAAGAAACAACAACTGGTCACGTTCTCCTATAGTACATTTTGGGACATTTTAGTCCTGATGGGTGTAGATATGATTTTGAGGACTAATCATACACCCCGTATTGGCACAACAATAATAGTAAAGGCCTATCTAAGATGAAAGCAAGTAAAATGGGTTTGGAATGAGCATGCCACCATGAACCACAAATCGTTTACAAGAATAGCTGGGACATGTAACATGTAGCCACAGGCAACACGCCTTGGCCAATATCTCTATCAACCAGCTCTTCATAAACTCAACGTTGTAGGATGAGGCTGACTTTAGGTCTCGCGACGCGCTTCTAACTGATCTCAGTATTGTGGAGTCTTTTCCAACCTACTAGGAGCTGTTGAAAATCACTTCTCGATTTGTTAACTCTTTAAGTCTTCTCTGTTGGTTCTTTCCTACTTTCTTCGCTTGAAACACTTAATTCTTTGAATGACGTCATACCACCTGCTTTTACTTGATGTTTTCTTGGTCGGAATAATAACGTTTCAAGTTACTGACGTGGACAACAGGGTTAGTCTGTATCCATAGGAGCAATTGGATCCTATATGATGTCTTCCTAATCTTGTGGACAACTTTGACTAGTCCATAGAATTTTCGAACCAGTCTTTGGTTCTTGTTGCTTTGAACTCAAAGTTGATCTGACCTTAACTTATCATAACTCTCTATTTGCTTTGAAATTATCGTGGTCGACCCTTCTCTTCATCCGTCTGGATGGTATTTCTGCGTGAACATGTGTTGCTTTAGTGGTTTGTTTTTGTCTCCCTTCTTCAGTAGAAGTGTTGGCTTGGTGTCTTTGCCAAGCATTTGAGTGATCACTGACAAGAGCCTTTGCAGGTCAAATAAACCCCACTGTGAACATGCCATTGTGCTATTTGTAGAATTCAACTAGCTCAAGTTGAGATGTATGACATCTATTTGTGGTAGGTGACATAAAACTAATCTTGTGATTTATCTCTCTTGGTAGGGTTAAACCCAATATCTGACCTTCTTGTTTTGGGTCGTGGTGTTCATGTAGTGGCAATAAAGTTTTTGTTGAGGTTGGCACACTTGAGCTCCCCCTTTTCAAATACAACAATGGCAGCAAGTGTAGATTCATCATGGCTAAGATTCTTTCTCAACTGTACTATCGTCATCATTTTCACCCCTTTTGGTTGATGGATGTTTGTCTGAATGATCGTTGGGTTAGACTCCGTTACTACTAGGCATTTTGCTAGGGACATGTAAATGACTTTGTGTTCTAGCAGGATGTCAATCCCTGACTATTTGAGCTCTAGAATGTTGGATATGAAGGCTGGCGATTTATAGTAAAAATCTGATAGAGAAATATATATTAAATAATTATATATAGTAGGCGGTTACATATAGTGAAGCTATATATAATAAACTGAAATCATATGTATACCCACTAGTCAGTGCTTCCTAAATGTATATTTCTCATTCTCCATATCCTCTCTTTACATACCTGAAGTCATTAATACAAAACCATTAGTCAATATTTCTTCTTACATTTTCTCTATCATGTTCTTTGTGTTCATTTAGATCAAGTGTGTGCGCTGTTGTGTGATTCTAATAACTAGTATCAGAGCGAGGAGAGATTCACCACGATCTGTGAAGATCGAAAGTTCAAAGACTAGAATTGAAAAGTTCGATGAATTCGATATCAGTTTCTAGAAGATGCAAATTGAAGATTATCTATACGAGAAAGATATTCAGGAACCCATTTTGGGGGTGAAGCTAGATACCATGACCACGGAGGAGTGGAAGCTCAAGGATTGTCACGCCGTAGATGTCTCGCACTGTGCAACGACAACTCTCTGTTTTCCTAAGGCTAGTCAGATATCTCATGCCACTCTTTTCCTCCTCACCATATCTAGACACTATAACGTTGATCCACTATTGTCTTATATAGTTAATGTTCACTCTTTAACGTCCAAGGACATTTTATAACTACTACATGTGGAAAGTACGGTTTATGGCTTTTTGATGTAAGAATTGTAGGGATGTAGTTCAAATGGTAGAGCGTTCATTTCCCATGTGGAAAGTACGGGGATCAATACCTTGCATCTCCGATTGAATCGATTACTAAGTATATTTTTTTTTTTCAATTTCTTCTTATTTAGGACATAATGAGCCGGGATAGTTTTTCATTTTCACTATTACCAATGACGAGATGTTTAGGACTTTGTGACATAAGAATTTTTGGGATATAGCTTAGATGGTAGAGCACTCGCTTTGCATGCGAGAGGTATGGGGATCGATACACAATTGTGGAGATGTAGCTTATGATGGGAATTTGAGGGTTTTATGATGCAACAATTGTGGGGATGTAGCTTATGATGGGAATTTGAGGGTTTTATGATGCAACAATTGTGGGGATGTAGCTTATGATTGGAAATTTAGGGTTTTATGATGCAAGAATTGTGGTCATGTAGCTTATGATGGGAAATTTAGGGTTTTATGATAGCAAGAATTGTGGGGATGTAGCTTAGATGGTAGAGCTCATTTAGGATGCGAGAGTTAAGGGGATATCCCGCATCTCCAAAAGAAACTATTTGTTATTAATATTTTACTTCTATTCAACCTTTCCTTATTTATGACATAATTAGTTGAAATATTTTTTCATTTTCACTTGATGACGGGACATTTAGGGTTTTCTGATATAAGTATTGTGGGAATGTAGCTTAGATGGTAGATTGCTTGCTTAGCATGCGAGAGGTACGAGGATCGGATCGATACCCCATACCTCCAAAAGAAACTATTCGTTATTACTATTTTATTTCTATTCAATTTTTCCTTATTTATGACATAATGAATAGCGTTATTTTTTTATTTTCACTATTGTTGATGACGAGATGTTTAGGATTTTGTGATGTAAGAATCTTGAGGATATAGCTTAGATGGTTGAGCGTTTGAATCCCATGTGAGAAGTATTGGGATCGATACCATGCATCAACAAAGGAAACCATTACTAAGTATATTAGTTCTTTTAAATGTTTCCTTATTTACGACATAATGAGCGGGGATAGTTTTTCATTTTCGAATGTAGCATGGGAGTGGGAATGTAGCATGGGAGAGATACGGGGATCGATACCTCGCATCTCCAAAAGAAACTATTCGTTATTACTATTTTATTTCAGTTAATATTTCCTTATTTATGACATAATGAGTAGTGATATTTTTTCATTTTCACTATTATTCATGACGAGACGCTTAGGGTTTCGTGTCGTAAAAATTGTAGAGATATAGCTTAGATGGTAGAGCGCTTGCTTTGCATGCGAGTTGTACGGGGATTGATAACCCGCCTCTCCAAAAGAAAGTATTTAATTTGTTATTATTTTTTTTCATTTTCACAATTATCGATGCCCCGCATCACCAAACCAAACTATTTGTTATTAATATTTTGATATTTTTTTATTTTCACTATTATTGATGATGGGACATTTAGGGTTTTATGATGTAAAAATCATGGGGATGTAGCTCAGATGGTAGAGCGCTCGCTTTGCATGCGAGAGGTACGGGGATCGATACCCCGCATCTCCAAAAATAAGACTATCTATTATTAAATATATTATTTCTTTTCAATTTTTTCCTATTCATGACAGGTTGGGTAGCAATATTTCTTCATTTTCACTATTATTGATGACGGGAAATTTAGGGTTTTGTGATGCAAAACTTGTGGGGATGTAGCTCAGATGGTAGAGCGCTCGCTTAGCATGTGAGAGGTACGGGGATTGATACCCTGCATCTCCAAAAGGGAGAAGTTATTTTTTTAAGTATGAATTAATTTAACATGTTATGTATAAGGTGGGTACGAGAGAAAAAGAAAAGATACTTATAAAAGGATTATGGAGAAATTATTTTTTTAAGTATGAATTAATTTAACATGTTATGTATAAGGTGGGTACGAGAGAAAAAGAAAAGATACTTATAAAAGGATTATGGAGAAATTATTTTTTTAAGTATGAATTAATTTAACATGTTATGTATAAGGT
Organism: Cucurbita moschata; assembly: GCF_002738365.1. Classification (NCBI taxonomy): domain Eukaryota; kingdom Viridiplantae; phylum Streptophyta; class Magnoliopsida; order Cucurbitales; family Cucurbitaceae; genus Cucurbita; species Cucurbita moschata. The sequence goes on from NW_019268745.1 coordinate 23,240, forward strand.
GGGTACGAGAGAAAAAGAAAAGATACTTATAAAGGGATTATTATATCATTATGGCTAAGTAATGTCCCACAAGCACATAGAGAGAGGACTTATTGTAAAGGAAATTTGATGAGGAATTTGATGAATTCCTTAAAAGAGATAAGAGCTTATACTACTCGTGGAAAGGGAATTGAGCTTATACTACTTGTAGTGGAAAGGGAATTTGATGAATTCCTTAAAAGAGATAAGAGCTTATACTACTTGTAGTGGAGAGGGAATTTGATAAATTCCTTAAAAGAGATAGTAGTTTATACTACTTGTGGAGGGGGAATTTGATGAATTCCTTAAAAGATTCCTCCAAATGATAAGAGCTTATTGGATGGCGGTAGCGTCCCATGCATATGACGGAACTTCTTCACAATTGCAATATCTGACAAATGAATATTGTTGTCATTTATAGCTTCTATCACAATAATATAAAATTTTGGGTCAAAGCCTATATGGGACTGAAAAGACCACCACACGCTTGTAGATTAAATTATATCTACCACCTCTGAAATTTTCCACGGCAAACCTTCCAACAGCTTGCACTTCTTCATCATTGACATCCTTAATTGGAACTAGATTTTAAGGCAAATCTTCTCCACGACTCACTTTGGAACACTTTTATAGATAGTTTCAACAAACTTACTTTGCTCGTGAATACTTTAGAGTTCAATATTTTTAGTTGGAGAACGCTATTCAAATTGATAGGGTCGAATCTTACAACAAAGTCCTCTCTCAAATATGGTTCGTTATTTGATTATTTTCTCTTGAGTGAATTTTAAGTGAAACACATTCTCTACCCAAGTAGTTGCAAGATGCAAGCTTCACACTAAGAGGAATCAAAGTCCCAAGTATCAACGTCCTTTAAGTGTCAATTTTCATTCTCCATCTCAACATAAATTAAACTTATTTTCGTGAAGATATCTATTTATAAAAGTAAAATATTTCAGAGTTAAAAAATAAAAATGAGATATAGATACGAGACATAAATATGATACCAAATAGATATGGTAACTGTTAGGATTAGATTTTATTGAGTTATTTGGATTAGATTTGATCTAGTTATTTGAATTAGATTTGATTTAGTCATTCTTCAATTGGATGAGAGATTTCTCCCAATTCTTCTGATGTTTCCAATTTTCTTTTTCTGTTCCTACAAATTTGGTATCAGAGCCATGCCCTAAACTAGTTAAAACTAGAAGTAGCAGTCTTCTAAGTGTGTCATAATAAAAGTATGTCGATGGAGAGTACAGTTGTGCAGTCTGATAGAGGAAGGAGTCAAGGTCGTGGAAGCTTTAGTGGCAGAGGAAGGGGACGAGGCAGACAAACCTTCAACAAGGCCATAGTGGAGTGCTATAACTGTCACAAGCTAGGACATTTTCAATGGGAATGTCAAGCATGGTTGTAACCGGAAAGGGTAATGTACGACTGGAAGTGAATGGAATCATAATGATAATCACAGGAGTGTTCTATGTGCTAGACCTGAAGAACAATTTGTTGAGTAGTGGTAAATTGCAAGCAAAGGGGGTTACCTTTTTGTTTCAAAATGGAACATGCAAGGTGTTTCATCCTGAGAGAGGCTTAATCATGGAGACAAAGATGTCTTTGAATCGAATATTCGTATTGCATGCTATATCTCAGCCTGTAGCAGCCACTCAAACTCAATTGAAACTTATGGGGAGAAGTGGTTCAAGGTCTCTGTCATACACTCACCGCTCCAATTCCTATCGCCATAGTCAGAGAAGCAGAAGGGACCCAAGTCCTTCCCCCTATCATTCCATTACCCATTCCAAGAGAAGCAGCCGTTCAAGTTTCCTCAGTCGCCAATGCAGAAGTAGGTCTTCCTCGTTATCTCCTTTCCCCAAATTGTTCAGTTTCAGTCCTAGTTGTGCATCCACTGATCGGAATCATTCCATAGAGAAGCTTAAGAAAGAGGAAGAAGAGAAGAAAAGGCGTGAAGCAAAGTTGAAGAAGTTAGAAGAAGATGCAGCTAGGAGGATGAAAGAACTAATTCAGAAGAAGATGCAGTTAGGAGGATGGAAAAACTAATTCAGAAGAGGTTGGAGAAAGGCTAAACTCTGAAGAGACTAAATTAGAAATTGTTTGTTGATGTTGATGTGCAGCTTGAGAAAGAGAAAGAAGCCGCTCTTACTGCTACAAGACAAAAAGAAGAACAAGCACGAAAAGAGAGAGAAGAGCTAGATAAAATGCTAGAAAAGAAAAGAAGAAGGGTAGAAAAAGCACAACGACGATTATTTCTGGAGCTACAGCGAAAGGAAGAAAAACAATATTGTGAGCTCGAGTTGATTTAGAGACAAAAAGAGGAGGCATCTCAGAGAACTAAGCTAGATGATAAGAGTTTGAGTTATGTTGTGCTGGTAGTTAGTGAAGAGTCAAAAGCTTACAGACTCTATGATATAGAAGCGACAGATGAAAATAATGATATAGAAGCGGCAGATGAAAATACTGCAGAGGAAAATACAACCCCTTAAAGGGAAATCGGGATGCTAAGGAATTAAAAAGCTTTATTTTTGACGTAGAACCATACTTGAAGGTTATTGGAACTTGCTCATAGGACCTAAGAGTTACGTTGGTCGCAATGCATCTCACGGACGATGCAAAACTATGGTGGCACTCGAAGGTGAATGGTATAAAAAATGGGTCATGCACCATAAACTCATGGGAAGATTGTTGTTGGAATCGATGCAATCGACGCTCGTCTGGATGAGTTGCCAATCAAAGACCTGACGTTTGATGTTGACCCTTTTGAAGAAAGAGTCACACGATCGAACAGCTCGAAACATCGCGGTAACTTTGAGAACTGTATCACACACATGAAAGGACGTGACGAAGAGTTAGACATTACCCAAAACATCATAGTAAAACTCTTCAGGGATTAGACAAAGGACTTTAGGACAACTACACCAAAAATTCATTGTTGTCCAACGGTTTGGATATTTGGCTTTCACCTAGGAGATTCTGGTTTGATTCTCTGAAATTGAATATTATTTTCTTATTTCTTTCTATTTTATAGTTTCATCTTTTGCCACCAATTATATTTAAACTTTACCTCATTTTGAGGGCACTGTAATGGTCAAGTTCAATAGTATCTTAGATTAAAAAGACTTTTATGAACATTGTACCTATGTTAGTGTTATGTTATAGATATTTGTTTCAATTTCAACAAGTGGGGTTGAGGTGATTCAAATGGTTAATGCGATAATCCGGCTATTTTTGAGGTCTCTCTTGTTGAACGCCATCATGGTTTAGATGTGCACCCGAGTGAGTTTGACAAGGAGACCCAAATTTAAACTTTACCTACGTTTGAGAGACACTATAATGGTCAAGTTCAATGGTATTTTAGATTAAAAAGACTTATGAACTTTGTACCTTTGTTAGTGTTACTTTGTACCTTTGCTTGTGTTACTTTGTACCTTTGTTAGTGTTATGTTATAGAAATTTGGTCAAGTTCAACAAGTGGAGTTGAGGTGATTCAAATGGTTAATGCCACTTTATTTGATTCAAATTGTTAATGTGATAATCTAGTTGAATAGTTACAGGTTATTTCCAAGGTCTCTCTTATTGAACGCCAACAAGACTAAAATGATTGAGATGAGCACATGAGTGAGTTTGACCAAATTGAAATAAAATCAAATAAAATCACTAAAAAAAAATCAATAAAATAGATAAAAAAAAAGTGAAAAAAAATTAGCCTTGTGACACTTCCTTCAACTCGAAGGGCAGTAAATAAAGGATTCCTTCGCCCAAGACCCATGATCCTACTCCCAACATGGAAATGATAAGCTATAGAATCATTCCAAGAACCTCAATGGATGGGTTACAAACTTACATTTCCAATCTCGACAACTGGATGTGTCATCTGTGTTAGAAGAACGACCGCATTAGAGCAAGTCATGAGGATAGAAGATCCCGTTGGAGGATGATAGACGAACCGTAATCTTCAGCCCAACGAGCCAAGCTTTTGTAGAAGCAAGAACCCTTGTATTAAAGAAATTAACACCTTCTTATACAAAATTTTGATCAACCAAGAGATAAAGCTAGAATTAGATGATGAGATCCAAGATTGAGAAACGAGATTTGGAACCTTTTTCTAAATTAAGTCACTTCACCATCGAACTTGATCATGGCTTGATTGAATTACTCAGATGCAATCTACCACAAGAATTGCATGAAACTTGGAAATGACAAAGATATGCTCAGATTTCTATAAGGGGGATCGTCTCAACTTGAGAGATTAATTTCATTGATCACAAATATGCTTTTACATAATAATTTGTGGTGGCCGTGATTTAATCTTGATCCCTTTAAATCTCCACAGAAGACGAAGTCAATTTGAGCATTACAAACTTTATGAAATTAAAATAATAAATAAAGTTTTCTAACCGCTCATGAAATGATGCTTGCAACTTTATCCACTACTTCAACAGTCCAAATATATGAAATTAAAATAATAAATAAAGTTTTCTAACCGCTCATGAAATGATGCACAGTCCAAATATTTACTTTTGAATATCCAAATGGTCCAAAACGAATGTAACACATGAAGATCTAAAGAACTCAACTTAACACTAACCACCTGGGGTGAACATGAATCGAACACATGACCTTTAGATCTTCAATCTGATGCTCTCCCAACTGAGCTATCCCCACAATCATTAAAAATCAAAATTCACCAGTAAAGATATTTTCATTGATTCATTGAGATTTTAAAAAGAAATAATGACTAATTTTTTATTGAATAGTCAAGTCATGCAAATAGAAATAGGTGCGGTGAACGGGGAGATCGAACACGTGACCTTCAAATCTTAAGTCTGACGCTCTCCAAACTTAGCTATCCTCGCTAACATTAAAAATGAAAGTTTTTATGTAAAGATATTTCCGCTAATTAATTGAAACTTTAGAAAGAAATGATCACTAATTTTGGATTGAATAGTCAAATTGTGCAATGTGAACCATGTGTGGTTAACGTGGATCGAGCACGAGACCTTCAGATCTTCAATCTAACGCTCTCTCAACTGAGCTATCCACACTATAGTTAAAAATAAAAATTCATCAGTAAAGGTATTTTCGCTAATTCATTGAAATTTTAAATAGAAATAATCACTCATTTTTAATAAGATATTCAAGTTATCCAACTTGTATAAGGTGCGGTGAACTAGAACACGTTAGGTATTTCCGATAATTCATTGAGATTTTAGAAAGGAATATTGACTAATTTTAGATTGAATAGTCGAGTTATGCAACTAGAATTAGGTGCACTGAACGTGGAGATCAAACACGTGACAAACACGTGACCTTCAAATCTTCAGTCTGACTCTCTCCCAACAGAGCTATCCCCGCTAATATTAAAAATGAAAATTCATAAGTAAAGGTATTTCCTTTAATTCATTATGTTTAAAAAAGAAATAATCACTAATTTTAGATTGAATAAGCAAGTTATGTTTTTAGATTGTATAGTCACATAATAAACTTGTATTAGGTGCGTTGAACAGGGATAAAACACGTGTGACCTTCAAATTTTTAGTCTAACAATCTCCCAACTAAGCTACTCTTACTAACATTAAAAATGAATATTTATCGGTAAAGGTATTGGGTACACTTCTGGAAATTCAACAAAATGCAATAGTATTAGACCGATATGCCAGATTTAAATCTCGCTTCTGGAAAATTCAACAAAAGGCATTGGGTACGCAGTTGTAGTACGACATTCCACCCATAAACAGATGGTCAAACAGAAATGCTCAAGAAAATATTGGTAGACATGTTGAGGGTATATGTGATGGATTTTGCAGGAAGTTGGGATAAGTACCTACCCCTTATGAAATTCGCTTATAATAATACTTGCCAAGCCACCATACAAATGGCAACATACGAGGTTCTCTATGGATGAAGATTTCGATCCCCTATCCTTTGGGAAGAAAGGGGGCAAACGACAACTATTGGGCCAGAGCTGGAGCAAATTTCCAACGCCGCAATCCGGAAGATTAAAGCTAGGATACAAACCGCACAAAGCCGAGAGAAAAGCTATGCAGACCTAAGGCGCAAGGACATGGAATTGTAGGTAGGGGATCATATATTCCTAAAGGTAGCACCC
>NW_019268745.1:29628-31506 GCF_002738365.1 Cucurbita moschata
TATGAAATTAAAATAATAAATAAAGTTTTCTAACCGCTCATGAAATGATGCACAGTCCAAATATTTACTTTTGAATATCCAAATGGTCCAAAACAAATGTAACACATGAAGATCTAAAGAACTCAACTTAACACTAACCACCTGGGGTGAACATGAATCGAACACATGACCTTTAGATCTTCAATCTGATGCTCTCCCAACTAAGCTATCCCCACAATCATTTGAAATCAAAATTCACCAGTAAAGATATTTTCATTGATTCATTGAGATTTTAAAAAGAAATAATGACTAATTTTTTATTGAATAGTCAAGTCATGCAAATAGAAATAGGTGCGGTGAACGGGGAGATCGAACACGTGACCTTCAAATCGTAAGTCTGACGCTCTCCAAACTTAGCTATCCTCGCTAACATTAAAAATGAAAGTTTTTATGTAAAGATATTTCCGCTAATTAATTGAAACTTTAGAAAGAAATGATCACTAATTTTGGATTGAATAGGTAAAGATATTTCCGCTAATTAATTGAAACTTTAGAAAGAAATGATCACTAATTTTGGATTGAATAGTCAAAGATATTTCCGCTAATTAATTGAAACTTTAGAAAGAAATGATCACTAATTTTGGATTGAATAGTCAAATTGTGCAATGTGAACCATGTGTGGTTAAAGAAAGAAATGATCACTAATTTTGGATTGAATAGTCAAATTGTGCAATGTGAACCATGTGTGGTTAACGAAAGAAATGATCACTAATTTTGGATTGAATAGTCAAATTGTGCAATGTGAACCATGTGTGGTTAACGTGGATCGAGCACACTAATTTTGGATTGAATAGTCAAATTGTGCAATGTGAACCATGTGTGGTTAACGTGGATCGAGCATGAGACCTTCAGATCTTCAATCTAATGCTCTCTCAACTGAGCTATCCACACTATAGTTAAAAATAAAAATTCATCAGTAAAGGTATTTTCGCTAATTCATTGAAATTTTAAATAGAAATAATCACTAATTTTTAATAAGATATTCAAGTTATCCAACTTGTATAAGGTGCGGTGAACTAGAACACGTTAGGTATTTCCGATAATTCATTGAGATTTTAGAAAGGAATATTGACTAATTTTAGATTGAATAGTCGAGTTATGCAACTAGAATTAGGTGCACTGAACGTGGAGATCAAACACGTGACAAACACGTGACCTTCAAATCTTCAGTCTGACTCTCTCCCAACAGAGCTATCCCCGCTAATATTAAAAATGAAAATTCATAAGTAAAGGTATTTCCGCTAATTCATTATGTTTAAAAAAGAAATAATCACTAATTTTAGATTGAATAAGCAAGTTATGTTTTTAGATTGTATAGTCACATAATAAACTTGTATTAGGTGCGTTGAACAGGGATAAAACACGTGTGACCTTCAAATTTTTAGTCTAACAATCTCCCAACTAAGCTACTCTTGCTAACATTAAAAATGAATATTTATCGGTAAAGGTATTGGGTACACTTCTGGAAATTCAACAAAATGCAATAGTATTAGACCGATATGCCAGATTTAAATCTCGCTTCTGGAAAATTCAACAAAAGGCATTGGGTACGCAGTTGTAGTACGACATTCCACCCATAAACAGATGGTCAAACAGAAATGCTCAAAAAAATATTGGTAGACATGTTGAGGGTATATGTGATGGATTTTGCAAGAAGTTGGGATAAGTACCTACCCCTTATGAAATTCGCTTATAATAATACTTGCCAAGCCACCATACAAATGGCAACATACGAGGTTCTCTATGGATGAAGATTTCGATCCCCTATCCTTTGGGAAGAAAGGGGGCAAACGACAACTATTGGGCCAGAGCTGGTGCAAATTTCCAACGCCGCAATCC
>NW_019268745.1:33118-35850 GCF_002738365.1 Cucurbita moschata
AGTAGATCTTATTTTATGAAGTGTTATATGAATCCTTATCCCAAGAGGTTTATATAAGGTAATGAAGTTTGGGAGTTATTGGAAAACTTTAGTTAGCGAAACCAAGATACGGGAGAAAATGCTCATCACGATCCATATGACCTTTGCCATGAATTACGATGTTTATAAGTTTTGTAGCCAATGTTACCAATGTTTGCTGCACACAAAAAAGATACAGAAGTTAAATTTTTAAGTAACTTTTTTTAAGTAACTTTTGGAAAGTATGGTGGATTGTTTTCACCTGCATGTCATCCTCAGATTCCTGAACAAACTGAGCTGGTTAATAAAATATTAGGAGCATTGCTTAGGGCTATTATTTATAAGAATATTAAGTCATAAATTGGATAACAAATTATTGTTTTCAACTACATGTCATCTTCAGATTATTGACCAAACTGAGGTGGTTAATAGAACATTAGGAGCATTGCTTAGGGCTATTATTTGTAATAATATTAAGTCTTGGGACGAATGTTTGCCACTCATTGTTCTCTTTTTGAAGTTGCTTACGGATTTAATCCACTTACGCGTCTTGATTTGCTTTCTATTCATTCTAATATTTTTTTGAGTAAAGCAGCCACAAGTAAGGCAAATAGGTTCAAAACATTGCATAAAGAGGGGAAGGAGACAATTGAGAAACAAAATTTCAATGTTGCTTCAAGAATTAACAAAGGACGGAATGAAATCATTTTTCAACCCGGTAACTGGGTTTGGATACATTTTCGTAAGGAGTGATTCCCATCTCAAAGGAAGACAAAGTTACATCCAAGAGGGGATGACCCTTATCAAGTCCTTGAAAGAATTAATAACAATGCATATAAAATGATCTTCCATGAGAATTTTCAGCACATTCTACTTTCAATGTTGCTGACTTGAGTTCTTTTCATGTAGGTGATGATTTTCTGATTCGAGGACGAACCCTTTTGAAGACGGGGAAGATGATAAGGATCACGGTGTTCCAAATGTTCCAACTGGACCTATTACACGATCCAAGACCAAGAAGATTCAACAAGCATTCATTCTTCATCTACAAAATTGGATAGGCTCGGTTCAACTATTATTTCATGTGTTACAAGCTTATTAGATTGAGAAATGACCATTTGGAGCTTCAGAAGTGAATATTTACACAGTTGAAGGAGCAAATGAAGTTGCAAGCATCATTACATGAGTTATTAGAAAACTTTATTTATTTTTAATTTCATAAAGTTTGTAACGGTAGAATTGTCAAATTGACTTCGTTTTTTTATTAGATTTAAGGGGATCGAGATTAAATCCCGGTCACTAACTTATTTTGTGGGAGACTATAAATACCCCCAGATTATTATGTAAAAATCAGATTTGTGATGAATGAAATTGATCTCTCAAGTTGAGAAGTTTTCCTTCAAAATCCGAGCATCATCTATGCAAGTTTCATGTCATTCTTGTGTAGAATTGCATATGAGCCATGCAGTCAGTTTTCCACATTGTGTGGTTGAGTGAAATTCTCAACCTTCTACTTATTTTTTGGGATTTCTTTTCTCTGTATTCATTGTAATTTATCCTGATACAAACAAGTTTATTTTTGTAGGGAATGTATTAAGCACATGAATTTATTAATTACGGTGAACTTTTGTATAAAACGAAGTAAATACAAATGGAGTAACATGAGATAAAAGTAAACATAGTAATAAAATGAAACCACATAAACTTAAAGGAAGTTAATCCCATTTTACAATATAAATATTGTTCAATTGTAGCAAAGAAGTAGATTTGAAAACTAGCCACTCTAGGTCAATCTATGTTTGGAAAACTAAAATAAAGAAAAAATAAATAAATAAAAATATTTTTCAAAAACATAGTTTGGTGTGAAATTTTACTTAAAATTCAAATGTTTTTTTTTAAAGGATAAAACACATAATTTTGAAATAAAACAAAAAAATTAATAAATAAATAAATAAAATAGTTATCAATGCATGGGCTCCCGTGGAAATGCTGCTTCAACTGTGTGGTAGACCATGTGAAGTAAACATGACAATAATAGTAGGTTCTAAAGCACAAAAATATGTGGATAAATTTCATATATTGAGGTACGGAAAACATATACACACGGGCAACTAAAAATAATAGATCCACTGTAAGGGCATTTGGTCTAGTGGTATGATTTTTTTTTTTTTTTTTTACAAATTAGGTGGAATGAACAAACAAAAATAATGAGTTTAAAATTACCAAACAAAATATCAATTTTCAAATGGAATGGAGACAACAAGAATATACAAAGGAAATTTTTGTATATATGATTCTCTTCAAATCTTGGAAACTATGAGGATTCCTCTCCTTTCTTGACATAAAGACTTACTTTTTCGGGATTTGGACCATAAACAGTTATCTACTCTTACTCCTACTCCCTTCTCTAAGAATCAACATAGCATAATCATTCCATGAAGGCCGAGGTAGTCTTATAAAAGAAGATGAGGGTACCACTTTCAAATCATTCCATGAGAACTTGAGAAAGTTTTGTAAAAGAAGATGAGGGTACCACTATCTATTGCATAATTTCTATGTGAATACAGAATGAACCATATTCTTGGGAGATAAGATAGAGCCTCGAGCCTAACATTAAAGGCATTACACAAATTGTTCTATGATATTTTTTTTAGGAACTCTTTGTTATGTTGTCCGCGGAAGGTTTCAGGTCAATCTATTGCACTAATCTCCCA
>NW_019268745.1:36059-36483 GCF_002738365.1 Cucurbita moschata
CCCTTACCTTATCAGTCATCAGGTAGGTTTTTGGTATCATATATCGAGATAATTATTATGAAAAAGCTATTCCACTAGTGTGACTGAGATACCCTTTCTTTGTGGTATCAGTCATGCTATTTGAATAGCTGGAAGTCATCATAGCCTCTCCACCGATTTCGAACACTCCTTCGGCATCAATGTGCTCCAATGAAAGAGAACAGACCCTTTCCTGAACTAGAAAGTTGAAAGCGAGCTCTTTTCGTGTATACGCAATCTCAAAACCCAATTAGCTCGCGGACTGTCTCCTCAACCCTAGAGAGTATGAGAGCTTGGTAAGAGAGAATGTCGAATGAGAAAGACATTCGATTACGGCAACATTCGCAACTACCAAAGTGCACTAAACCTAGTAGAGATCTTCGACCTAACGATAATGGAACTTCAA
>NW_019268746.1:0-29809 GCF_002738365.1 Cucurbita moschata
AAAAAATACTCCTTAAGTGACCCAATATTTGGTTTGGTGAATGCAAACACATGCATAGAAGAGACCTATAATTTTAAATCGTATTCTCTTAGCCGACTTTCCAATTAAGAAAAATTGGATATGTGGTACTTCTCTACACACGACCTACATGTGTGAGCATGGGCCAACTGGGTGGGCTTGCGCACCCTCTGAGCCTACTGTCGGACTAGCTCCTTTGGATAATCATTTTCGTCTCATAGTGTACGCATCCATATTTCATCATAAAGGGAAAGTATACTAGTGCACGTGAACATACAAATATGCTTGAGGTCCACATATTTTTCTTCGTGGCGTAATAAATCATGCAGGACAATCCTCATTCTTTCATCACATATCACACTCAGTAATGTAACACCCCTAATATTCTTGCTTAAATTAGAGACAACATCACATGAATGCCATAAATAACACATGTGGAAGTTTAAAATAAAATATTTACAAATGAAACCATGAACTTACACGTTTAATTTAAAATAAGAAAATAGAACTAACGTAGTCTTTGAACATGAAAAATGAAATAATCATCCTATCAACTACTCAATGAAAATCAATACATACTACTTCTCTATCATGATTTCTTCCATGGTAATTTCAGAATTCATCGTCACCTATGCAGGACCGCTTTACCTTTACGTGAAAAATAAGGGTAGCTTGTGGCTTGAATATTTTAAGAAATACTAAATAAGTTACCCATTGTTGGGATTAGTATACACACATTTAATGATGGGACATATCCTTTAAAACTTGGACTCTTTCAAATTCCAGACATGGTTGGAGGCATAAAGCCCAAATTCTTGGCCCAAGGCTCAATACATTAAAATAAACCCTAGGTTCAGCTACATAAACCTTAGCCCAAGCCCAATCAATTAAAAATTAAACCCTAGGCCCAGCCAAATACATTAAAAGAAAAATAAACCCTAGGGTTCAGCTACGTAAAGCCACCAAAGCCAACCACCCATGTAATAGAGCACGAAGCCTGAGTCGAGCCAGCCACTCACAAACCCTAGCCGCTGCCTTGTTCTTTCTCTTTATCATCATTTTGACTATATACTTGAATTTGATTCACTCTTATGTCTCTACATATAATTCAAGTAATCATACTATAGTAAGAGTGTTTATAAACTTTATTGAATAACCGTCTTTACTTAATTTGATTCACTCTTATGTCTCTACATATAATTTGATTCACTTTATTCAATAACCGTCTTTACTTAATAGACATCAATAATAACTTTATTGAAAACATAATATGTTTTTGTTTATAAACTATGAGTTTTAAGGACATAAAACCCAACCGGTTGGATGTGTATAGCCCAAATTCTGGGCCCAAGGCCCAATACATTAAAATAAACCCTAAGGTTCAGCTGTCTTGTTTTTCCTCTTTATCATCATCTTCTCTTCTTTAAATCGTCGTTATCGTCCATCGCTCGCTCTGGCGCCACCATCGCCCATGCCATCCCGCGCCGCCACCGCACGTCGAATGACCACCACCAGTTGCTGTCGCGCATCGAATTGTCATCGCCATAACGAATTGAACACTGTCGTCATCGCCAGAACCACTATTTGGAGGAGTAAACGTAACCAAGGTACAATGCGGCAACCAACGAAGTTACAATGTGTTATTTTCTGAATAGTTTGGATTTGACCCAACCTCTACGTAGGAAAAAGGTAAGCAATAAAACCCTATGATTTGTAGGAGTCATTGCGTCACGTCAAGTTGGGTTGGTTAACTTGGGTGTTTTAATGTAGGCTCGATCTAAGTCGAAGGTGGACCAATATCTATAGGGACGATTAGAAAAAAAGCTCTCTAAGTAAGAGGTCTTCTATTGAAACTTAATTGTTTTGTTTTTCTAAAAGGGTTGAATATATTTGTTATTGTATGGCTGAGTGTTACGTGATACGATGTATGCTAACTATAAAAATAAATGTTTTGAGACCTATTGCATGCATAATTTCTGTTTGATGATTGAGAATATATCTGATGTGAGTTGTGTGACATAATGTATGGTTGCTCATGAAAATAAACAGTTTGGGACATAATGCATGCATGTTACCTTTGATGATTAAGTAGACTGTGGTTAGGGTTACACGCGGTGTGTTTTGAGTGATCAGCCACTAATGGTCATTCTACAAGGTGATTTAAGAAAATGGTTATCAAGGTTAGGGTTACATGCTACGTGTTCTGGGTAACCAACCATTGGTAATCATTTTAAGGAGTTAGAATGGATGTTGATTTTCATGTGGTAAGGTTACACGTTGTGTGTATCGAGTAACCAGGCACTAATGATCACTCTATGAGGTGAATGCAGAAAATGATTAACAAGGTGAGGGTTACACCCTAAGTCTTTCGGGTAACCAGACATTGATAGTCATTTTAAGGAGTACAGGTAGATGTTGATTTTCATGTGGTAAAAATTATGCATAGTGAGTTTTGGGTAATTAACCACTCCTTCAATTTTGTTTGATTGTCATGTGATGGTTTATGTGTCTGATCTCAATAGGGGAGTTCGTTATTGGGTATTTTAATACTCATCCTTTTTTTTTGGATATTTTAATACTCATCCTTTTTTTTCTAAATGATTTTCAGGCAAGGTTGTGGGCACGGGAGTGACGAGTAGGGTGGAAAAGTTAGTCATGGGGCAAATGGAGAATTTTATGTTTCATTGATAGATGTTTCCGCATTTAGTTGTTGATTGACTTAAGCTATGTTAGAGGACACCGAGTTTATGGGAACTAGTGTGTAACAGCCCAAGCCCACTACTAGCAGATATTGTTATATGATAATGTAATGATGTTGTATAATGGTGTGATGTTATTATATGATGATGTGATGTTGTATATGATGATATGAGATGATGATATGAAATGATGATATGAGATGATGACATGACGATGACATGGTATGATGACATGATGATGATGATACATCATAACTTGATGATATAAGTTGCTTGATTATGAGATGACTTAATATGATGATATTTCATATTAAGTTGATGTAGATGTATTAGATGCCACGATGTATTATGATGATGAGTATGGACGCGTACACTACGATGATGATCATCATGATCATGATCATGCCTCGTATGATACTCGAGGGTCTACTAACCTCCAAATAATCGGTTACGGACAACTAGCCTAACTATGATGGGTTCAGGGGTGTGAACTGCTTGGAGACTCGCGTTCGCACGTGTGGGTCGTGTGTAGGAAAGTACTATACATCTAATCATGGGTTTTCTTGTGTCTAGATCAATAATTGTGTTAAAATCAACCCAATGAAACTTGACATCCTTGGAAGTTGTGTTTAAATCAACCCAATGAAACTCAACATCATTTCCAAGGTTACTCTAATAGATATGATTCTTTAGAACAAGTACGTAAGGAAATGACATTGTCTTCTGCTGCCCATGTACAAATACTATTATAACATTGATCACTAAACCAATTTTCCATTTCTGGCCAAAATACTTCACCAGAAGCATGTTCGTGTTTGCTGCTAAAATTGCACCAAAATCGTGTTGATTGCCAAAAATTTTCTTTGAAGGTCCAAGAGTATTTCTCTCCAAAGCCGATTTCATGTTAGCCTAAATCGTTGTCTTTAGACTTGCAGTGAGCCAAGAGAGTTGAATCCTTCCTATGATTCCAAATTGCAACTTCCCATGGGGAGAATGGACGTTATATCTTTGAATCGGATTGTTGAAAACATGAGCTAATAATCATGTTTGATTTAAAAGCAAGAAATATGATGAGACCGAATATGTTGTGAGGCTTCATTTTTTTGGGGAGTTTAAGTTGGTAACTTTTTCTTTGTTTACAAATCCATTTTGTTTTGTTTCTTTTAAATATATAGCCAAATCAAATTGGTATACAATACACATTAACCGGTTGTACAATCTAAATCTCTCTACTTTTCTAACCTTATTTATCTAAATATATATCATACATGTAATAATTAATAAGGTGTATTATATATATAGTAAGTTGTTACATCCAAGTTAAAATATGTTATATTTGGACGAGAGTTGGAATCCAACAAAACCTACCCTACAAGGATCTTCTTGTTGATAATGACTAACTTACTCTCTACTTTTCTAACCTAAAGTCTGCGCTTCGACCTAAATCGCAACCTACACGCACTGGCTCACTACCGACACGTGTCTTGTCCCCAGCCACTGGCGCACTCGGCTCGATTTCTCTAGTCTCTAACAGCTAAAAAAAAGTCATTTGATTTGGGTTAGATGTTTTAAGAACGATTTCAATGTTTTTGACCCTCTCGAAGCTGAATTTGATCTTATTTAAGGGAAAGGTGACTACAATGTTCAATTTCTCAAATAAAGTTAAATTCGGTTAGGAAACTATAATTTTCTAATGAAACAAAGTGAATGTTCTAACAGGGTGAAACATCTCTACGATACTTGAATCAAACTTTGAGGGATGAAAACAAGCGTATTCGAGTATTAGATAGAACATCGACCAAAGTCATCCATGTAAGTGGTCTTACAAAAGGCATGGTAGAAGTTTGTGTTATGTAAGATGACACGTGCTCAATGACTCTACACGTGTCATATGTTTGATATGTATGAGATGTTTATGAGATGACATGTCTATGATATGATATGGTTGATGATATGATATATGTCTATGATATGATATGTTGAACTATATGATATGTTGAATGATATGACATATGGAACTATACGATATGTCAAAGGTTATGATGTGTTGCATGACATGAGATAATACGATGTATTACATGAATGATAAGCAGTACAATGTTTTGACATGATACACATCCCTAGACATGTTTTAAAGACTTTGCTATAAAATTATATGATATGAAGGAAAATGGAAGGGGTTATCTTACATGATTTAACTAATGTGAAAAAGTTGGGATCTCATACATAATGGCATGCCACATGCATCAAGATATTTTTTCCTTAGGATTAGTATGAACGTGTAATTTTGAAAAGGAAAATGATCGTCTTAACAAGATGCTACGATGGTCGCGACTCCTTTTGGTTGTCCGACAATACCCCTAGAGACGCTAACCCAACAAGTACGAGGCCCAGAAGGTGTGCAAACCCCCTCGTGGGTCCATATTTGCATGTATGGGGCATGTGCAGAGTAGTAAATACGCATCCTATGGCCCAGTTAGGATAGTCGCCTATGGGAATATGGATTTAAAATGATAGGTTCGATGACCCAGTTAAGATATTCGCCTAAGAGAATACAATTTTAAAATGATAGGTCCAATTCATGTTCCATATTTTGCCTTTCTTAGCCCTAATAGTTGGGTCACTTGCTGAGTATTTCTTAAAATACTTAAGTCACATCTACTTCTATATTTCGGGTAAAGGCAAGACACCCATGCACATTTGACAGCAGCATCACAATTCAAAGACAATAGCACATGCATAGGGTGGTCACATTTTAGGTTAATATAGGGCATTGCTGTTTTATTCTTACCTATGAATATTTTAATTTTTTCTTAAACAAGTCAATGATATTGTTTTATGAAGACATTTTAAATGAATATTTCTATCTAAGATGTTACATCATGCAGGTGTTAGCGACTTTAAGTTAATAGAAAACCAGGGTCATTTAAGACATGATTTTATAAGAGTTTGTGCACGCATATTGTTGAGTATAATATTTGAGGAATAAATGGAGATTGTCTTGCATGATTTATTTAAAATGAAAAATTATAAGGACCTCATGCATAATTGTATGTTCACATGCATCGGGATACTTACCCTTCAAGATGAGTATGAACGAGTACACTATGAGATGAAAATGATAATCATGTTCATTATGGTGATACGATGTTCGCTATTCCCTCTATGTTTCTAGCAACAACAGTATAGTTTCTAGCCCGACTGGCAGCACAGGAGGTGTGCGAGTGATGGGCCCATACTCGCACGTGTAGGTTGTGTTTAGAGATGTGTAGAGAAGTACTACACATTTAATTTCCTCGAACTGGAAAGTCGCCTAAGAGAATACGGTTTTAAATGATAAGTCTCCTTCATGTTGCATGTGTTTCCATTCCCTAACCCCAATGGTGAGGTTACTTACTGAGTATTTCTTAAAATACTCAAGCGTTGTGTTATTCTTACATTTCAGGTAAAGGCGAGACACTCGGTATGGTAGACAGCGACGTCGTGTTGAAGACCATCAAACTTGTGTTTGGATAGTTGTGTTTTATTTTTGTTGATCTTAAGTTAGACATCATTTTCAATCTTCTTTTTCATTTATTTACATTTCACATTGGTTATTTCATTATTTTGTTTTAAATCTTTTAACAAAACGTATAAGTCGATGACATCATTTTATAAATAATTTTAAATGAATGTTTGCAAATAGAAAGTTTGTGTTATGCATATGGTAGTGACTCTATTTCAGTAAGAAATTTGAGCCGTTATAGTTGGTATCAAAGCTCTAGGTTATAGATTCTATAGATGAGGTAGGCTTAACAAGTTCCATGGTCCCACCGCTGATACTCTGTCACCGTCACGTACGTTATGCATAAGACAACAAAAAAATTAAGGTAAATGTCACCGATTAAATATATTGTTACTACTTGGTCATTATCTGATGTAGTTCCTGATTGAATGTGCCACCATTGATTGTACCACTGTTGACTGAGTTCTATATTTGTCATGATATTATGTGGAAATATGATTTAAACCAAAAAGCAATAGTTTTAAGAATAAATATATGGTAGTTTTAGAATCATGGCACCTAGAGACCGCGAAAGAGGACGTGGAGGAAGGGGACAACCTCTTGTTAAAGGTGATGGTGTTAATATAACACATGCGGAAGCAATTTGGATCTTAGGCACTTTTAGAACATCAATTATAGTAAATAACTATCATGTTCATAAGTATTAAAACTTAATGAGTTTGAACACTAACCTTTTGTAGTTCAAATTTCTTTTTCCTCACGAACCGGTTTTGAACCACCACTAGTGTCTTCTCCACTATCTTCCGTCCTTAGAACTGGATTGTGGAATCCGGTGAGTGACTAAACTTGGGAGGGATTTTGTATATATGAAGATAGTGTTTATGAGAGGTTTTTCTCAAGGTTTTTCACCTAGAAGACCTTTCATGTACCATGAGCACTTTATTTATAGAGTCATATTTACATGTTCATTCAAATTTGATATCACCAAATTTTGACACTCAAATGTTTGAGATTACGTGGCAAGCATGCATGTTTGAGTTAATCAAATTTTGACACTCAAAATTCCACTCAAACTGGTGGGGGTTTATTTGGTAAGCATGCAAGTTTGGTTAAACCAAATTTTGATACCTCAAAATTCCACTAACATGAATTTTTCTATTAAATGAAGTCAACATTTTGACTTTCTTCATTTTAATTCAACAATTAATTTGAATAATTAATTTCAAATTAAGTAATATTAAATGATTAATTAAACTATTTAATTAATATTTAATATTAAAGTCAAAGTCAACGAAAAAAAGGTACACATGCCCCCATAATCACTTTGAGGGGGGATTGAACATACGTGCAATGCAATGAAAAAAAAAAAACTAGGGTTTCAAAAGAAGAATTATAAGAGAGGAAAATGTTCAATCCCGCACTTGGAGCACCGATTGCCCAAATATTTCTCTCCAGAATTACTCAGAGAATCATGGAGGAGCGGTCGGGCTTGTTTGATCATTCGATTGTATCGAAAAAACGAGCAAGAACACGAGTTAAGTCGACGGTTCTTTTGTTTCAGGATTCCACCCTAGATCTAATGTTTTTTTTGTTTATTTGGTTCTTAATACTCAACTAAATTAACTTAGGTGCAGATTCTTGCAAATTTCGTGTTGCAACTTGACAAAAAATCATATTAGAAGTCGAAATTGAGAAGCGCTTACTTCGTAAGTAACTAGATTTTTCCAAAAATTTCAACTCTTTTAATAAGGACATGTGTCCGCCATGCAATGAAGAAATGCGCTCAATGCCAAATGCATACACACGTCTCTCGCTTGCTACCTAAACTGTCATCCCAAAATATCCTGTGTGCCCTTGAAGTGACCCGACAACTCGCTATCCAACTCGACATCTACTGCCAACCCCTACACGCCACGTGTCACACCCACAAAAATCAAAGGGTAAGTTTACGTCTACCAGTGCTCTAAAGACATCTCTACTCACGTGCACCATGCACGTGAAGGGTGCGCGTGGGGGGTGTGTGGGAAACCCTAATTTTTGGTGTTTGATTCCTGACTGTTAGTTTTTTGTCCCGGTTTCAGTGCTAATCGTATTTTCATGAGACGTAAATACTCATAATCATGAGATATAGGTTCTTTTTCACATCAACAAATAGAATTGAAAAGCTAAGTGATTAAGGCTTCTTTTATTTATTTCGACATACTCATGAGACTGGGTGAATAGCTGGGGACGTGGGGGTGCAAGATGGAATTCGCTCCTACCCACTTTTAGGGATAGAAGAGAGATAGTTCCCTTAATAGCTGGGGACTCCAGGTCATTTGTCTGAGAGGGATTCGGTTTAATAGTTGAACCACAAACCAATTGTTCATAAGAGGATCAGTGGGACATAAGGAACAAGAAGCAACTTCAAGGGTAAAACGGCTAATTGACCCAGCTTTAGCTACGAACAACCTATGAAGGATCGACTTACTAATCATGGTTATATCAAATGGACAAAAATATTTCTATAGTGAGGGGAGTGCAACTACTAGGCTATAGTGAAGTGTCCTAATAGTTAACCAGTGTTGTTGATTAACAAGGTTAATGAGTTTAATGAGTTAATCTTAGATCGTCGAAGCCCATGATCTATAGGTCCATTAGGTCCCTCTACTAGCTCATATCGGACTAAACAATAGAACAGTGTGACGAGTGAGTTCGAAGTGTTCGAATTCAAATTAGGGAATATGCGCTACATATATACGATATATTTAACTGCATTTTTGTTTTATTTACGAATTAAACAAAAAGAGAGAATTTGAGATATTTAAATAAGTTTTAAATATTTTAATCAAATATGTGTCGGAATTGATTGGGATTGGCTTTTGAGTTAATATTAAATATTAATTAAATGGTTTAATTAATCATTTAATATTACTTTAATTTGAAATTAATTATTCAAATTAATTGTTGAATTAACACGTGTTGACTTCATTTAATGGAAAAATCCATGTTAGTGGAATTTTGAGGTGTCAAAATTTGGTTTAACCAAACTTGCATGCTTGCCAAATAAACCCCACAAGTTTGAGTGGAATTTTGAGTGTCAAAATTTGGTGATCCTCAAATTTGCATGAACATGCAAACATGACTCTATAAATAGAGTGATCATGATACATGAAAGGTCTTCTTGGTGAAAAACCTTGAGAAAAACCTCCCACAAACACTCTCTTCATATATACAAAAACCCTCCCAAGTTTAGTCACTCACCGGATTCCACAATCCCGTTCTAAGGTTTGAGGATAGTGGAGAAGACACTAGTGGTGGTTCGAAACCGGTTCGTGAGGAAAAAGGAATTTGAACTACAAAAGGTTAGTATTCAAACTCATTAAGTTTTAATACTTATGAACATGCTAGTTATTTACTATAATTGATGTTCTAAAAGTGTCTAAGATCCAAATTGCTTCTGCATGTGTTATACATCACATAGAGATGGAGAGGATTGTACCAATGTATACGGAAGAGTAAGTAGTTTTAGATGAAATAAAATGACCTAAGAAACTTGATAGATGTCAATATCCTACAGTATACTATAGATATTTGAAGTGGTAGTGTCTGAAAGAAAATTTTATAACTTTGAAGTATGTAAAGATGAAATTAAAGTATCAGTAAGAAAAAAAATATGAATTAAAGACTATAAAAGTTTAAAACATGTATACTTAAATTGATTGGTGAATGACATAAGTGCCGTTAATGGAAGATGAGCTTTGTTAGTACTGAGATGTAGAAAACTTTCCTGCCTTATACGGGTTGAAAACTAATAAAAAAAAAAAAAAAAAAAAAATTGTTGTAGAAAGTTTTGTGGTAATCCTCCTTAGGGTACATGAATGCACTCAGGAAGCTCAACATAAACAAATTGTTGTAGAAAGTTACTGAACAATTTTTCCTAGCAATGTCAACCTGGTTAAAAGATATTACCATAGTTAAAGTTTCAAGACTATCATTTTAAGTTTGATTTTCAAGTATCCCAAGTTTTATGGTATCGGAGGATATCCACCATGCTTATACAATACCAATTTTTATAAGAGAATTTTGCTAAGCCCATTCTTGATAGTACAAGGCATTGAAAAGGTTGTGATGCCTTTCGGTTATGGATATAGGAACATTAGTTTTGGGCTATACTAGATAAGGTATACCAAGAGAAAAGCCTATTTGACAATGTTTCCGATGAAAGTTACCAAATTCTCAAACTCTAGCTTGACCACAAATCAAATACGGTAAGTCATTTATAGATCCATATGATTTCTAGTGCATTCCATCTACATTGGGTTAGAGTGGAGTTTTTAACCAGTTTCATGTCATGATTTTGACTCCAAAAGTTTACTAGAATTGGGGTAGGTAGCGAAAGAGAAGAAATATTACAAATTTCTTGATTTTGTGGGGAAATAGGCAAATTTGTATATGGAATTCATCTACAAAGATGAGACCTTAACGAGGAACCAAATCAAGTGGACATTTACCAACAATACAAATACAAACAATAATGAGGAAAGGAAAACAATTCTTTTTTTATTTTTTTAATTATTAAAAATACAGAGAACAAACCCTTTTAATTGGAAACAGTCCTCTAATGAATTCCCTGGGAACTTCTATAGTAAATGGACTATATAGAATTGTGATCAGTCAAATATTGCAAAGCCCTGGTATCTATTACCAGTCAGAATTGGACTATAACGAAATTTCGATCTATATTGGCACCATAATATCTGATTGGGGAGGAAGATTATAATTAGAGATTGATCGAGAAACAAATGTATGAGTGCGTGTGAGTAAGAAACAAAAAATATCTATTCTAGTTCAATCATCAGCTATGGGTTCGAATCTTAAGAGAAATTCTCGAGAAGGTTTCTACCATGAAATTTTTCGTTGTCTTTCTTTAATGATAAGGAGATGAAAAAATTTAGATCAAAAGAAAGTATCATTTTGGAGTTTTACCAACAATTTTCTTGTGTAGGGGGAGATTCCGTATTTTAAAATGAGATTTTGAGGATGTATGGACAAGCAGGTCAATTAGTGAACCTTTAGCTAAGTGTAGAAAATCTGATTTGGAGAATAATGTAAATCAGAAACTAATAAAACTATTGATCCAATAGATGGAATCATAGTAAAGAAAAAGGTGAGGAACTATGTAAGTTTTCCAACCTTATTGTACACCTTAACATTTATTTCATTGAAGTGCGTGAGCCACAAACCTTAGATGAATTATGTTGTCCATGAAATCTTAGAAGAAGACTTAATATGGCATGATAAGGTTATGTACAAAATTTGGTGACCATTACGTTATGATAATGGGCTAAACCAAGTGGAGGTGTAAAATGACTAAAATGCCCCTATAATTGCGTACCACTAGTTTATGACCAAAGTGATCTCTAAATGACATGAAATTTGATGAGGAGCCTTATATCATGGTGTAAAGGGATTACACCAAGTTACAAGGCCATTAGAATAGGTTGAAGAATTAAACCAAGATTTGTGGGTAAATGACCAAAAGACCCTTTTGGAGTATGAATTAAGATTTAAAACACCTAACTATATGACAAGACAGGTTATAAGGAATCAAAGATTTTATGAATACAAAGTGATAGGCTTATGAAAGTTTTATGCATGCAAATAAATGCTATGACTCATACGGATTAGGGTATACTTGTTAAGAATTTTTACTTAGTGGTACTTGAAGACTTAACAAAGAACTCTTAGAATAAGGACCTGAGTTATTCCAAGATTAAAACACTTTCGGGGACCAAAGGTTTTTTTAGAGGGATATAATGTAATAGCACAAAAATAAATAAAGAAATAAACAAATAAAAATAATTATAAAAATAGTTAAAATAATAATAATAATAAATAAATAAATAAAGTTTTTTAAATATTTCCTCACTTTTCTCCACTAACCTCTCATCCCTTCCCACAATTATTTCTCCTCAACTCATCTTTACGCCATAAAGTAACAGCAAAAAGAAAAACAATAATTGTCAGATTTACTTGAGAAAAAAAAAATGAGAATGACCTTTACCCAATTGAGATTCACTATTTACATGAAAGATCTGATCAATAAGGTATATATTAAATCTTCATTTTCTCTTATCCTATTTTTTTAGAAATCACAACCAATTATAGTTAGATCTTCATGGAATTATTACAATTATCTAGTTTGAGTTAGAAACTAAATGTCAATCATTTGTACGATTCTAGTCAATCACGTCAGATGAGTAATATTAGATTAAATTTTGATCGGTAGCAAAATGAATAGATTAAAAATAGAATAGCCCATCAAACTTTTGAATAGGAAACCCGTCATATTGGTAATATTAGATTAAATTTTTATCCGTAGCCAAATGAATAGATTAAAAATAGAATGGCCCAGAAAACTTTTGAATAGGAAACCTGCGATAAAGAAAGATTTGGAGACAGAGATCACTAGAAATTTGGAATGCATGACCACACAATTAAAAGGAAACAGATAAAAAGAAAGAAGCTTAGGGAATTAAAAACCACAAACTAAATATAAAGGGAAAGGAAAAACTAAATATAAAGGGAAAGGAAACACAGAGGGTAAATACAAAAAGTAGTAAAGCCAGAATATTGAAATAGCTGTATCTACTTTCTTATACAGTATGAAAAATAAGATTTTTAATAAAAATATAATTATAGATATATAACATTTCAGACTTTTAACAATGGACCAATGTAAAGTAGAGAAATAATGTTGTAGAGTTCAAACCTGAAACTAATGTCATGGGCTCATACCGGTTGACTCGGATTTCAAAGGACGGAATCGAACTTTAATTAAAGATATATTCGTGACAACGACTTAAGCTAGTCAGATAAGTGACCTTATTATCGGCATGGTTATACTTTTATGTTGACCCGTGCCTTGTGGTTCTGCACGTGTCATATATATTGATATGTGTGAATTGTCTGTGGATCGATATGCTTCCTATATGTTATGTATATGTTATAATATGTGAATTGTATGATAATAGTTACTGTACGATGTGTTCAAGGATATGTTTTAGATAGGATACAAGAAGGATGCACAAAATGAAATGTAACGATAGGAGTAAAATACGTTCACGAAACATTAAGGTTAGGTTACATACTGGAGTGATATGGATAAGAGAGATTGATGGAAGAATATGGTTAGGTTATGGGTAGAAAGGGATAGGTTTGTGATACATTGATAGAACAATAACGTTAGGTTAAGTTCTTGTGATGATATGACTAAGGTACGTTCACGTAATAATGTGTCTGTGATAGGTATAAGAATGTTAAGGCTATGATAAGTTAGAGAATGATATGACTATGAAGTGTTTACGTTATTACTTGTTTATGATATGACACATAGTGATGCAATATGTCATGGTATGATGTGTGTATGATGAAATGTTATGTTGAAAGCATAAAACGTTATGTTAGGTCTTTTAAATTATGTGTATACAACGTGATATGAATGTCATGAAATTACGATAAATGACATGAAATATAACCCCCTTAGAATTATGTATGATTTGAGAACGGAAGAATGAGAAACGATATGATATGAATGATGAACGGTATTTGAAACGATATGAAAAATGATATGATATGTACTTAATGCTAGTGGGGTTGTATTAAAGGATAATGAAATTGTAGAAGTAGTGGGGACCTCATGCATTATGTGTGTTTATGCATCTGGGGGATACCCCTATCCCATCACGAGGGTATGAACGCGTACATCCAATGGCAGGATAACAATCGTTATGCTTTGCATAGCGCTACCGTGACGGTTACTAGTTCTAACGGGTCTCGGCATAAGGGGCTCCCAAAGTATGTCCATCGGATAAGGAAAGTGGCCCAGCGGTGTGCGAACTAGTTGGTGAGCCCATACTTGCACGTATGGGCTGTGTGTAGAGTATATGGTACACGTCCATGATTACCCGTTAGGACAGCACCGTAGGAGAAAGGAAACGAAACGAAACGAAATATAGGTCCCATCATTTCATTGCTTGTGATTGTTGCATTTAACCCCAATAGTAGGGTCACTTACTGAGTATTTCTTTAAATACTCAAGCCATATGCTACTACATTTTTCAGGTTAAGGCAAGGCATTCTTGTACAGCTGATGACGGCATCGCAACTCGAGATCATGCCACATGCATAGGATAGTGGTATTTCTTTTCTTATACTTAGGCTAGAATAGGATGTTTTAAACTTAAATGCTTATTTATTTTATTTTTGGTCTTTTGTTGTATTGTTTTAAAGATGTTTTCGAAACACGTAAGTCCATGACTGTGTTTTAAGTTAAAGGATATGTTTTATGGAATTTAAACGAAGCCTTCCGCATTCAATGTTGATGGTACGTATACAGAAGCGACCTTGAATTAAGTAGAAAATTTTGGGTCCTTATAGACTAAACTTAACTTGGGAGGGATTTAGTATATATGAAGAGAGAGTTTGTGAGAGTTTTTCTCAAAGTTTTTCAAAGGGAGGAGTTCCATGTACCTTGATTACTCCATTTATAGAGTCATGTTGCATGTTCATGCAAATTTGAGATCACCAAATTTTGACACTCAAAATTTCACTCAAATGTTTGGGATTATGTGGCAAGCATCCAAGTTTGAGTTACCAAATTTTGACACTCAAAATTTCACTCAAATTTGTAGGGTTTATTTGGAAAGCATGCAAGTTTGGTTAAACCAAATTTTGACACTTCAAAATTCCATTAACTCAAACATCAATTTTTCATTAAATGAAGTCAACATTTTAATTTTCTTCATTTTAATTCAACAATTAATTTCAAATTAAAGTAATATTAAATGATTAATTAAACTATTTAACTAATATTTAATATTAATTCAAATGCCAATCCCAATCAATTCGACACATATTTGATTAAAATATTTAAATCTTATTTAAATATCTCAGATTCTCTTTTTTTGTTTAATTCGTAAATAAAAAAAAAAGCGATTAAATATATCGTATATATGTAGCGCATATTCTCTAATTTGAATTCGAACACTTCGAACTCACTCGTCACACTGTTCTATGGTTTAGTTCGATATGAGCTAGAAGAGGGATCTAATGGATCTAATGTTGGGTTTTATGTCCTAAAACTCATAGTTGGTAAACAAAAACATATTCTATAAAGTTATTATTGATGTTTATGCAGTAAAGATCGTTATTGAATAAAGTGAATTTACGATCATTAATCTAAATCCAATAAACTAAGAATACTATGGCTATAGTATGATTACTTGAATTATATGTAGAGACATAAGAGTGGATCAAATTCAAGTATATAGTCAAAATGATCTATAGTACATGGATAAGGCTGAGTACCTTATCCTAGGGACACTATGGAAGCGACCCACTTTTGTATATGATATAAACAATGTGATCACTAAATTTTACATGTTGAGACATGTGAGTGAGGGCGTCCTATGCAATGAGTATTGCATAAGATCAGACCATGAAGAAAATCACTCTCACTTTATAATGTCGTTTACTATTGAGACTGATTTTTTCATACGATGACCTAGGTAACTCGATCTTAATTCTGAGCTAACAATGAACTTCTGTTTATTCGGAATTATCCTGATTTGCATGGGTGAGAGTGGCCTGAGTTCGTCGACTCTATAAGCCTCCCATTTCAAGGGTAAGACTGGGTGAATAGTTGGGCACATAAGGTGCAAGATAGAATTCACTCCTACCCGCTTTTAGGGATAGTAGAGAGGTTGTTTCCTTAAGTAATGACTCCAGGTCTTGAACAAGGGACCCCACCCTCTCATTGCCCTGAGAGGGATTCGGTTTGGTGGTTGGACCACAAACCAATTGTTCATTAGAGGATCAGTGGGACTTAAGGAACAAGAAGTAACTTTAGGGGTAAAAACGGTAAATTGACCCAGCTCTAGTTACGAACAACCTGTGAAGGATCGTTTTACTAATCATGGTTATATCAAATGGACAGAAATATATCTGTAGTGAGGGCAGTGCAAATACTAGTCTATAGTGGAGTGTCCTCGTAGTTAACGAATGTTGGTTAAAAGGTTAATGAGTTTAGCCAGTTAATCTCGGATCGTTGGTGCCCATGATCTGTAGGTCCATTAGGCCCCCTTGCTAGCTCATATCGGACTGAACCTTAGAATAGTGTGGCGTGTGAGTTTGAAGTGTTCGAACTCAAATTAGGAAATATGCGCTGAATATATACGATATATTTAACCGCATTTTGATTTAATTACGAATTAAACAAAATGAGAGAATTTGAGATATTTAAATAAGATTTAAATATTTTAATTATGAATAGGGATTCATAATCAATATGTGTCGGAATTGATTGGGATTGGCATTTCATTTAATGTTAAATATTAATTAAATTGTTTAATTAATCCTTTAATATTATTTTGATTTGAAATTAATTGTTGAATTAAAATAGAGAACGTCAAAATGTTGATTTTAATGAAAAAATACATGTTCGAGTCAGTGGAATATTGAGTATCAATACATGGTTTAACAAACTTGCATGTTTGCCCATAATTCCACAAATTTGAGTGGAATTTTGAGTGTCAAAATTTGGTTGGACCAAACTTGCATGTTTGCCCAATAAACCCCACAAATTTGAGTGTCAAAATTTGGTTAATTCAAACTTGCATGCTTGCTACATAATCCCACAAATTTGAGTGAAACTTTGAGTGTCAAAATTTGGCAATCTCAAATTTGCATGAACATGCAAATAAGACTCTATAAATAGAGTGATCAAGGTACATGGAAAGAATGCTTGAAAAACTTTGAGAAATTCTCTCAAAACTCTCTCTTTTCATATATTAAATTCCTATCAAGTTTAGTCACTCACCAGATTCCACAATTTCGTTCTAAGGCCTGAGAATAGTAGGGAAGACATTAGTGGTAGTTCAAAACCGGTTCGTGAGGAAAAAGAAATGTGAACTACAAAAGGTTAGTATTCAAACTCATTAAGTTTTAATACTTTTGAACATGTTAGCTAATTTACTATAATTGATGTACTTAGAGTGCCAAAGATCCAAATTGCTTCCGCATGTGTTATATTAACACCATCACCTATATTTCATAGGCTCCAACAATCCAAGATTAACCGGTTAAACTCATTAACCTTGTTAACCAATATTCGTTAACTACTAGAACACTCCACTATGACCTAGTAGTTGCACTCCCCTCACTATAGATATATTTCTGTCCATTTGATATAACCATGATTAGTAAGTCGATCCTTCACAGGTTGTTCGTAACTAGAGCTGGATCAATTTATCGTTTTACCCCTGAAGTTAGTTCTTGATCCTTATGTTCCACTGATCCTCTAATGAACAATTTCTTGATCCTTATGTTCCACTGATCCTCTAACGAACATTTGGTTTGTGGTCCAACTAGTAAACCAAATCCCTCTCAAGGCAATGAGAGGGTGGGACCCCTTGTTCAAGACCTGGAGTCAGTACTTAAGGGAACTACCTCTCTTCTATTCCTAAAAGTGGGTAGGAGTGAATTCCATCTTGCACCCAATGTCCCCAGCTTTTCACCTAGTTTTACCCCTGAAATGGGAGGCCTATTGAGTCGGCGAACTCGAGCCACTCTCACCCATGCAAATCTAAGGATAATTCCGAACAAATAGGAGTTCATGGTTAGCTCAGGATTAAGATCGAGTTACCTAGGTCATCGAAGGAAAAGAAAATCAGTCTCAATAGTAAACGACATTATAAAGTGAGAGTGATTTTCTTCATGGTCCGATCTTACGCAATACTAATTGCATAGGATGCCCCCATAGAATGTGTTTTTGTTTACAACTATGAGTTTTAGGACATAAAACCCAACAAACTCTCACTTGGACTAAAACTCTAGTGGGGTTTTATAACGTCTTATAGAGAGAAAGACATAAATACAATCAACTAGGGCATCACATACTCATGCCTTTTCTCCCACTTGCCCTAGATTACATAACTCGTAGTCCTAGTCTCACTAGGTGCCCTTCAAACACTTTAGCCGTGAGGGGCTTTGTAAATGGATCAGCAATGTTGTGCTCTAAAGCTATCTGTGTGACGATCACATCTCCTCGTTGCACAATCTCCCTTATGAGATGATATTTGCGCTCAATATGTTTTTCTCGCTTATGGCTTCTTGGTTCTTTTGAATTTGCAACTGCTCCACTGTTATCACAATAAAGAGTGACGGGAAGACGCATATTTGGAACGACCTCCAAATAAGTTAAGAAATTCCTAAGCCATACAGATTCTTTTGCTGCTTCATAAGTAGCAACATACTCAGCCTCCATGGTGGAATCAGCAATGCAACCTTTGCTTTATGCTTCTCCATATTATTGCTCCTCCGTTCAGAGTGAAGACAGATCCTGATGTCGATTTACTTGAATCTACATCGGTCTGAAAATCTGAGTTAGTGTAACTTGGAGTTCTGCATCTTATATCGAATCAATATTTTGTTGATGTACGATGCCTGAAACAATGCTAGTGTTTTGTTCTTGTGATTCCGAACAATTTGGATTCCAAGAACAAACTGAGCCTCTCCCAAATCTTTCATTTAGAATTGTGTCGCTAGCCAATGCTTAATGTCAGTCAGAAATCCCACATCATTCCCAGTGAGTAGGATATCGTCAACATACAACACTAGAAAAGTTACTGTAGAGTTGACTATCCTTTTATAAGCACAAGGTTCGTCAACATTCTGTTTAAAGCCATAAGATTTGATCGCAGTATCAAACTTTATATTCTAGGATCGAGATGCTTGCTTCAACCCATAAATGGATCTTTTAAGCTTGCAAACCCTTTGGTCGTGATCCTATTCAATGAACCCCTCTAGTTGAGCCATGTAGATACTCTCTTCAAGATTGCCGTTTAGAATGGCTATCTTAACATTCATTTGTCAAATTTCATAATCATAAAATGTGGCAATGGACAAGAGTATTCTAATCAATTTAAACAGAGCAACAGGAGAAAAGGTTTCTTCATAGTCCACCCCCTCTCTTTGGGTATAACCCTTTGCTACAAGTCGAGCTTTAAAGGTCTGTACCTTACAAGTTTAGTCTCGTTTCCTCTTATAGATCCATTTGCAACGAATAGGTTTTACCCCATCTGGCTGATCTACAAGTTCCCAGACTCAATTGAAGTACATTGACTCCATTTCAAGATTCATGGTTTTGATCCACTGATCTCTATCTTCATCATTCATTTCTTGTTTATAGGTCAATGGATCCTCAATGCCATCATCAGGTATGATGACTTGAGTTTCTGCCAAACTCAAGTAACGATCGGGTTGAGTTATAACCCTCCCACTATGTCGAGGCATTCTCAACTCTTGAGAAGGATGTGATTGACCAGAAGTGTCAGCTCCATCAACAACTCTTGTTGAAGGACTAGCCTGATCAACAACTCTTGTTGTTTTATGAGTAGCTTCTTTAGAAAGCTCACTTAATACTAGTTTGTTGTGAGGTTGATGATTTCTTACGTGGTCTTCCTCTATGAATGTAGCGTTTGTTGATACAAACACTTTATTTTTTAAGGGTCATAAAACAAACCACCTTTCATCTCTTTGGGGTATCCTATGAATATACATAATTTCGAACTAGGTTCGAATTTCTTCGGGTTTTGCAACAACACATGTGCTGGGCATCCCCAAATCCTGAAGTGACTTAAACTACCTTTACGCCCTTTCCATAACTCATAAGGTGTTTCCGAAACACTCTTAGAAGGAACCATGTTCAAAATGTATGTAGCAGTCTCCACTGCATATTCCTAAAACGGATTAGGTAATTGAGCGAAATTCATCATAGACCGAACCATGTCTAACAGAGTTCTATTTCTCCTTTCTGATACACCATTCTTTTGAGACATACCAAGGGCTGAGAGTTGAGACGTTATTCCATGTTCTATCATATAGCCCTGAAATCTTAAGTCCATATACTCTCCATGTCGATCTGATCGAAGTGTTTAAATAGTTTACCTAATAGATTCCCAACCTCAGTCTTATACTCTCTGAATTTTTCAAGAGCTTTGGACTTGTGATGCATTAGGTAAAGATAGCTATACCTTGAATAATCATCAATAAAACTGATGAAATATTCATACCCTCCTCGTGCTTTGACATTCATTGGACTAAAGAGATCTGTATGCACGAGTTCTAAGGTTTCTTTGGCTCTATAACCTTGTTTGGAAAACTATCGTTTAGTCATTTTACCCTTAAGACAAGACTCACATGGAGGTAAAGAGTTGTCTTCTAACTCATTCAGAAGTCTTCTTTTAACCAATCACTCAATCCTATTGAGATTAATGTGGCCTAGTCTTAAGTGCCAAAGATAGGGATTAGGAGAAATCTTTTGTCGTTTATTTAAGTTTCATCTATTTTAAACATCTCGGTATTTAAAATAGCTTTTGTTTCGCTCGGTTTTAACATTTACAAGTTGTTTTCTAGTTTTGCAGAACAAATATGAATACCTCTTTTGCAAATGAACACTTCATTGATTTCTGAAGATACGTTATACAATTGTTCTAATAAACAAGAGATAGATATTAGATTTCTTTTCATTCCAGAAACAAAAAGTACATTATCTAATATAATGAATCTATCTCCAGAAAAAAAAAATTTAAATTTCCTATTGATCTTGCTGAGACAATCTCTCCTGTTCCAACCCTGAGTGTTATCTCGCCGTCTGCAACATTCTCCAGGAGCTAGTTTCCTGGAAAAAAGAACAAATATGATTTGTGGCCCCTGAATCTAGTATCCAAGTTAAGTTATCATACTCTACTAAACATATTTCTACAACGAGTAAATCATATTTACCTTGTTGTGTCCTTTCGGCTTTTTTCTTTGCAAGGTATTTTGGGCAATTTCTCTTATAGTGCCCGTTTTTGTCGCAATGGAAACATTTTTCTTTATCTGCTTTTTGAACCTTGTGTTTGCGGTCAGTAGGAATCTTATTTTTCCCCTTACCCTTCTTCTTCATCAAAACACTTTTAGAAGTTGAAGGTCCGAACTTATTTTTGGAGGACGATCCTCGTAGTAATTTCTTGGAGATAGCAACATTTGCTTCTCCTTTTTGTCCCTTGTTCGTTAAGAGGGACTGATAAGTCTGTAGCTCATTTAGAAGAGTAGTCAAGTTATATTCTATCTCGTTCATCATCACATTTGTGCGGAATTGGAAGAAGCTCTTCGGAAGAGACTCCATGATAAAACTAGCTTGACTCTTCTCATCAACGACATCTCCATTTTCTTCTGCCACATGGAAATAGACCATGATGTCCAGGACATGTTCTCTAACTAAGGTCCCTTCTTTCAGACGGTAGTGGTAAATGTATTTTATGGCGTAATGTCTAAGGGAGAAGGACGGTTGTCCAAACATCCATTTAAGAGATTCCCTAATCTCTTTAGCAGTACCCATGACATCGTTTTTCTTAGCCAAAACATCAGATATGCTGGCTAAAATGTACGCTCGGGCTTTGACATTTGCCTTTTTCCATCTGTCATATGCATCCCGAACTTTTCTGTTTGCATTTGAGTTGGGGTTTGGAAGACATTCCTTAGTTAAAACAAACCTTAAATCATCAATTACAAGTATTGTGTTTAGGTTTGATTTCCAAGTTGCGTAATTGTCACTGTTTAATTTCTCAGTAGCGAGTAACGGTACTACTGAGTTTGTCATGCTGTGATATAAAGAAAATTCTATTAGTGATTTGATTTAATCCGGTTTCATCAAATCAGGTTTAGCAAATGTAATGATGTACCCAAAAATTATTAATTTGCAACGATACTTTAGTGAGTCAGAGCAACTGCTACCGAGGGGCAGTCTATCACTCCTTCATTAAACCAAGACATTCTTGACTTAAACACTAATCCCTATTTTGGTCAAGAATATACTAACTCTTAGTAATTCTTCGTAAATGTAACACATCAATTTCAGACCTCAGAGATCGGCGAACAACGCTATCGAATAAAAAAGTCAAAGTTGGGAATGGACCTAAGAAATCCTATCCATTTTTGGAGTTTGTGTTGTTTGGACTCCCATGTTACGACCCTCCGAATGGGTCGTTGCTCTAAGGCAACATGCAGGCGGAACATGGGAATCTCACGGTGCAACCTAGTTGTGGAGACCATAGGACATGTTGATATACTTCCTTCTTCTACTTACTATAAATACTTTCTCTATTCACCTCGTTATTGACTCATGCAAATACCTTCCGAATGGAGGACGCTCCCAGGGTGACACGAGGCCGAGCATGAATCTCACGGTGTGAATTTTTCAGAGAGTGTGAAAGGAAAACGATGTATCTCATATACCTTTTTCCTCCCACTAAGTATTTTAGACGGTTGAGTATACTTATTACTTAGGTATATTCCGGCTAATTAAATATAATTTAAGTCTAGGTGATTTTTTTAAAACATATATCACTCAAGCATGCTCATAAAACTAGGCTAACTAAGCTCAAGTACTAGTCCGATCTCAAGGTAGTAGGTGTTCCGTAAACCGTCAACTTACGTACCTCCAGCCTTAAACAAGATCGTGCCAGGTGAGTTTTCTTGTAATCGCAATTTTATAAGACATCGACCTATTTTAACTATTAAAATTGATCGTGCTTGGTTCTTAACCCTAAGTGAGCATGCACTTATCTTTATTATAGATTTTAACGTATATCTCGTTTTAACCTATAACATTCACCTAACATGCTTTATATAACAATTTAATAATCATCCATTCCATGCAATAACATAACAATTTATATCTATCACTCATGGAACCCTCAACATGCATACTATACATTATAATACTTATAGCATACTTGGAATGCATAAAACATGCTCAGCCTAGGGTGAGATTTTAAATCTATATGACATACTTTATGCATATACAATTTCTATTTAATTAAAACATACATTCATAATGCATAATTAATTAAACACACTAAAATGGATTGATTTTGGCATTTAATAGCTAGCAATTAACTAAATTATTACATTAATAATTAAAAATAACTTGAACCGCTCCCAAGGATCACGAACTGGGCGAACCAACCTGTAAAAACGTTGAACCGTACCCCAACGATAGAAAAAACACCCAAACTGTCTCTTCCATCTTCTTCTTCGGTTCAACTTGCTTTCTCTTGTATATTCGATCAATTACAACCTAAAATGGACTCTAATGACTCCATACAAATTACAGACCTTTCTTCACTCATTAAAGCCCTTACACAGTAGGCCAATTACAATAATTGTATCAAATGGAAGCATAAAAAAAATGCCAAAACCAAAAACATCCACTTTAGCAACCACAAAATTTCATTCATGAAATGGTACCCACCGTGCTCAAATTAATGTAAATAAAGTTCCTAAAACTTGCTCCGATACCAATTGATGGAGTTAATATAACACATGCAGAAGCAATTTGGATCTTAGGCACTCTTAGAATATCAATTATAGTAAATAACTAGCATGTTCTTAAGTATTAAAAGTAAAGGTCTTTAAGTACTAACCTTTTGTAGTTCAAATTCCTTTTTCCTCACGAACCGGTTTCGAACCACCACTAGTGTCTTTTTTCAATTCTTGACAGAGTTGGATGCATGGTACTTTTCAACACACGGCCCACGTACGCATACATGGACCCATCAAACGGATCAGTATACGTGCCCCTTAGGCCGGACATTGTCGAGCACAACATAATACATGTCACTGGACCCTCATAAAAGAAAAGGTCTTCATGATAACATGTCGAATATAAATATCAAAGGTATGCATCCGTACTAGCATAACATAACGGGGAAGTATCCCGATATACATGACATACATACATGCACGAGGTCCCATGATTTTTATTCATAAGATAATATTTATTTCATTTCCTTTCTCCTTCCCTCCATAACATATTTCATGTATGTATCACGCATACATTGATAAACATCACATGGATAAACATAAATTTTTTCTACCTTATAATTTGAGGGGTCTGGGATGGTGTGTATAGAAAACAAAGAAGAGAGAGGAAGGGAGAATTTTGGTTCTTGTGGAAGGAGGAAAAACAAGAAAGTAAAGAGGATGGCAATCGGACACTATAATGAAAAATTTGGCAAAAAATTTATCTCTAGTCTGAGTAAGAGGATTGATGAGTGTCAGTTTTTTTGTTGTAGGATCGTTCGATTTGACTACGATGTTTCAGAAAAAGATTCTTACAAGTTTCATGTTGAAACTTGACCATAGTTTGTTTCAGAATTAGATTTGAGAGTTTTATAATTTCAATAAGAAAATATATTTTTTCCAAAATTTGAACTCAATTAGTATGGTCTCTATCTTCCTAACAATTAAAAAAAGGGGCATCGAATTGGTTGATTCTATATCTTTATTTTTCGTGAAGAAACCAAGTCATTTTTAGTTTACGATTGATAGATAAAAAGCAATCCAAAAAAATAGATTGAAATGCGTCGCTCAGAGAAATCTAGAAAAATTGAACGTCGGAAGAATCGACCGTGGATACGCAGCTGCTGGCGAGAGATAGAAGCGTATTAGCAAAAAGTAGAAATGTATCACAACGTGGCAGGAATGACGGGTCAACCAGTCAACGAGGATGTGTTGTGAGACACCACTTTACTTGCTAAACCGCACACGACCCAGTCTACCCTCTGTAACTCAAACAGTACCAAAGAATTGGAGTTCGATCTGGGTGCTCAAAATCCTACCCGACCTGTTCACTAACCAACGACATGCGTCCCGTGACTGTACCTCCGCCAGACATGTGGTAAACGCGCGTAGAGAACATCATTTGTGCTTGAATATCTCATGGTATGCGCTTGTAGAAAACGTCTTTGATGCTAGAAAAGCACGTTAGCGCGTGTATGGACTTTCTTTTTGTCCTATAATCCTGCTCGAG
The DNA here is from genome assembly GCF_002738365.1 of Cucurbita moschata. Classification (NCBI taxonomy): domain Eukaryota; kingdom Viridiplantae; phylum Streptophyta; class Magnoliopsida; order Cucurbitales; family Cucurbitaceae; genus Cucurbita; species Cucurbita moschata. The sequence goes on from NW_019268746.1 coordinate 25,121, forward strand.
AAGGCACACAACAAATATGTAAGTAACAACATGAAAATCTACGAAGCAGTACTTGTACAATTCGCTTGCTTATGAATGCATGCTAGTAAAATTAATCCTAGGTAGCTATTCTTGATTAAAACAGAATTGCTAGTTGTTGAAATTTCTTGTCTTACCCAGTAAACTGTCTTGATATACTTTACTATCCGTGTAAGTAATCATGCTATGACTGTGGATGAGATGTTTATTTAGCAGCACTCTGGGTGCTGGATGGAAGTTATCGCCCCATTGAGCATGTGTGACTTCTGATGAATGACTGTTTGATCCCTCCCTTTTGAGAATAAGCAACAGAATCGAGTTAAGTCTAGGGTAACCACGTATATTGGTGGGTCGAGACTTTGGATTGAACACCTTTAGAGGTCTAAAACCAATGGAATCATGAAGGGCGATCAGAGGGTGAGACAATATTATAACAAAATAGTGTGCGCACATAAGTAATTTACAGCACGACAATATTTAAAACACAAAATAAGAAACGAACTCAACATTTTAAAACAAAACAGTTGAGGACGACGGGTGAGGTTATTCTATGGCACCTGCCCAAGAATCCACTCCCGACTTCGACCAGCTCCTTACCTGAAAAAAATGGAGAATAATTAATGAGTACAAAGATGTAACATTTCATACCTATCATACCATAACATGTACTATCACGACCCGACTTTTGAGGCTTCGAAAGATTGAATCGTGACTAACAAGACGAAATCGAAAATAAATAAAAATAAAAAGAAAATAAAATAGAAGGTAAAACAAGAACAGGAAATCAAGGACACCAAGATTAAATATAAAATCAAAGTCAAATGTTACAAATAGTAATTACAAATATAAAATGAAATACAAAAAACTCTAAATATGAAAACGGACAAAGGACTCTAAAATACCGACAAGGTACTGATGCTCCGAAACGACACCCCTCTGTGACAGTGCAGCTCTTGACACTTCCCCGTATCGATTGGTACCTGAAAAAAAAGGGCAAAAGGGGTGAGTATAAAAATATACTCAGTAAGCAACCTACTTTTAGGCTCTTTTTGCATCCTTATCTTGGTAGGTATCCACGGTCTTTCTCGGGTTTCTAAGGAGAGTGATGTAAGCTACGACTCTCTTTTCTGTATCTTACGAGGTTTGCCCATCTTAAGCACTGAAATGATCAGTGTCCTGAGGTGAGGCGCAACCTTATAAGTAAATCTGAGGGGATCGTATGGCTGGATCTGAATATGTGACTCTCTCTGAACATATTCCGTAGAGGTTAACTGACGACCCTCACACGGGACCATACATCCACTAAATTCGGGGTGCGACCCCTTGTGTGCCGGTCAGCTACTGAGTCATCCTGTGTGGCTCCACGTCCCCCGCTTAGGGACGGGTTTCTACGGCCCAGGAGTCCTATTTAGAAGACCCCTTAGCTATCACCACTAGGTCTGGGCACCTGTCACATTTCCCTTTCCAGATCTGCCAAGCTCAACGACCTCCGTACCGGAGCTCTGTCTCGATGGTACGGTATCGGAGGAGAGAGGGAAGTGGAGGTTCTGATGACACTATCTACACTGCTCAACTCTAGCGGGCTACCTACAGTTACCATGGTGACCTATTATTCTTCCTTGGGTGGAACTTGGTGGCTTAGACTTGGATTCATGTATCTTTAGGATTTTCGTGCCTTGTCTCACAACCTATCGGGTTTGGAATTTTGGGCTCTGGATCCGCTAGTAATCATTTTGCGGGTCTAATTGCACGGTATTCTAGAGGTCCCTCAATCTAGGGTCTCGTCTAGCCTACTTAGTCACAAGCACCCTAATCTAAGCTCATAATATCTTCCTATTAATCAAGAAAGATAACACAAGCAATCATCATGCATAAGAGTTAATATGTAGCAATTCATGAAATATTAACAAACATGCTCAATAGGAAGATAACATCCATCTTTACCCGGAACGCAGATTTCACAAGTTTTTCATCCTCCTCATGAATACATACTTTAATAGAATCTCAATCAAAACAGATTTAATAAACATTTGATATCTAGCTATCCTTAATCATTTCATTTTCGCAGTTTCCATACAAATATGCTAGGTCCGGCTAGCAAAGTTTATGGGTGGTAGCATGCATGCTCGTTCCTAGCGGTTCCTACAAGTACTGCTCGTGGGAATCCAAATGGCTACTTACATGGTTGATGCGTGCCTTCCCAAGCTCGAATTATTTGCCAGAAAAGGTTCCAAAAATTTTGGAATTTCCTTGATAGGTCCTAATTCAAGTTAGCCTTAGATCAGTATCAAAATCGAAATGAAAAATAGTCGAACGGAAGTCAAATTGGGATAAAAATAGATCTCACGCGCCTGAGGGATTTCCCACGCGCACAGACACGTGTGCGTACGGACGCGCTTAGATCAAACTTGGAATCTATGATGGTCACTCTTAGGTAGCAAGACAATTCAATCCAAAATTAGCTTGATCAAAACTAATTCAATGAATCAGTTTAAACATCAAACCTAAAGTAAGGTTTGGAAAAAGAATAACACCAAAAGGGTATCAAGAAAACACAAAGGTTTTGTCTGTATTCAACAATTCATGCTCCTCAAACATGAATATTACATGCCTTTAAATAGGCCCAAAAGATAACCCTAACATAATAAAGTTCAACCACCAACTACACGTGCTATTAAATACAAATTGAAGAAAATAAGGCATTCATAAATTATCTTAATTGGTAATTCAACTACCAATGGCAAGTCTTCTAATCACTTTCCAATGTCAGCCACTCCATTATTTTTTTGATTTTATACTTGTATCTTCTTTGTGTTGCTTCTTGTAATTGCTCGTACGGGTACATGGAAATGATCAGTTGTTGGATTCATATCAGAGGGGTAGCACCCCCTCACCATAGGTTACTTCATGGCCTGTGGGACGAGTTCACCAGTTAACACTCCCATGGATGCAAGCAGACCAACACTCACCATGTTCTTCCCCACCTTGTACCATTGCGAAGGCTAAGTTTTCTGCCCAAGTCTTTGTATCAAGAGTGTGGAAACTCTAGGGACAAAAGTAAACAATTCGTTCCCAAGGGTCGCGTTACAATCACCAGGACCTTTTAGATATTACATTCATGTGGTTAACGGGCTAAGCAAACTTGGGTTGCTTGTGCATTGTCAGTCTAAAGACGATGACTTGGGGTATCATCGCTTGCTTAATCATGGAGATGGTTACCAATGGAACTTCAAAGTTAACTTTTAGGGAACAACCCTCTATTGGTGCAAATCGGAGACACCAAATGCATATGTCTCTTTTGAAAGCTTTTGGCTTGAAACGCAGCACTTATGGCTCCGTGATAGGTGCAAACATGGAACTGTAGGAACTTGTATTTGGACGGCTAAAGATGATGGAATTTACTTGAGAAACTTTCTTGCTAATGTTGATGAATTGATTCACAAGTAGATCTATAAAAGATAGAGAAGCTTTATTATCTCCTTTTGGTGGAATTATCCTTGAGGAACAAATGAAAAATAATGGGATAACACAAAAAGGTTGTTGTTATTTATTATTTATAAAAGATAGACGATGACTTTATCGGGCACAACACAACACACGTCACTGGACCCTCATAAAAGAAAAGGTCTTCATGATAACATGTCGAACATAAATATCAAAGGTATGCATCTGTACTAACATAACATAACGGGGAAGTATCTCGATACACATGACATACATACATGCACGAGGTCCCATAATTTTTATTCATAAGATAACATTTATTTCATTTCCTTTCTCCTTCCCTCCATAACATATTTCATGTATGTATCACGCATACATGGCTAAACATGACATAACTTTACGTGGAAAGATGTAACATTTCGTACCTATCATACCATAACATATACCATCACAATATATCATATCATAAACATGTCACTTATCATTTGTCTCGTACCATAACATATTTCATATCATTTTCATATCATATCACAATGTATATATATATATATGTATATGTAATTCAGGTGTTGTATCATAATCATATCGTATCGTAAACACTTCATGGTCATATCGTTCCCTAATTTATCACAGCCTTAACATTCTTATACCTATCACAGTGATATCGTTTCATGAACGTACCTTAGTCATATTGTTACAGGAACGTATCCTAACGCTATCGTTCTATCAATCTATCATAATCCTATCCCTTTCTACCCATAACCTAACCATATACTTTTATCAATCGATTGTGACCATATCGTTTTTATCAATCTCTCATATCCATAGCACTTCTATATGTAATCTAACCTTAACGATTCATCAACATATCTTACCTATCATTACATTACGTTCAATGCATCATTTTCGAATCCTATCTCAAACATATCATTGAACACATCGTACCATAAGTATTAACATACAGTTCACATATTATATCATATGAATACCATATCATAAGCATATCGATCAATAAACAATTCACACATATCAATATATATGGCACGTGCAGAACCACAGGGCACGTGTCAACATCAAATATAACCATGCCGATAGTAAGACCACTTACCTGATTAGCTTAGGCTGGTGTCACCAATTTATTATTGAGAAAGTTCGATTTTGTTCTTTATATTCAAGTCAACCTATATGAACCATGACATCAATTTCAATTTAAATTCTCTAAATTTT
>NW_019268747.1:0-12567 GCF_002738365.1 Cucurbita moschata
TCAACTCCTAAAGCCTAACCCATGACATTATGTATAAACCTAGGTTCATCAATAATCCATGTACCAAGTACCTAGAACTATGTGAATAACATGCTAAATAAGTTGCTAGGATCCATACCCATAAGTAACCATTATCTGCATTACGATGTGTACTAAAAGGCCCCTATTTCTCTTTCGGTAGGATGTCCTGCAATATGTATCATGAGCTGGATGTTATGATAGGCCTACCTTTCCCATCAGCTAAACGAGATGTCCTGCACCACGATTTACCAGTAGGATTACATGATTATGACGACACCACTCATGTGTTCATGGGGAGAAAATTGAAGGTAATTTTAGGGGAAGGTTTTCAGGATCAGTATATGATACATGACATGATGACCTCTAAGTTCTAAGATCCTGAAAACATAACAAGAAGTAATATCCTAGCTTAAGGTTGCGATTAAGAACCTACTAGTAGGCTACTTACTAAGTTTTACTCACTCCATGTTTATCATTTTTTTCAAGTAACTAAGAGTTGGTCGTGTTTGTAACGAGTATGTATATGTAACACCCCAAAAATGAAGGAAATTAGCTCCCATAAGGGACTTAGTCAAGTAACTCGTTTACCCTAACAAGTGCATTCAAGGAGTTAAAGGCCTTTTGAAAAGGATTGGAAAGGAAAAAGTAAATGAATAAGGCAAAAAAGTCATTTTATCAATTATCAATAATCTTTCCGGATTTGTAATTCCTTATCTAGAAGGAATCTCAAGATTCAAAATAAGCTAAAAATGATCAAAAAGCTACGAGGAATTTGTAGAAAAATTATGGATTTTTGGAGAAAAATAATTTGGAAAGTGGCAAATTACCAAAATAACCCTGGAAGAATGGATAATTACAGAAATGGCACTCTAATTAGAATCAGAGCATCTACCGTGGCCATCCAAGAAAAATCCTTCAAACTCAAACTTCAACCGTCGGATCTCCTCCGAAATTTGATATGATCTAGAACGAACACGCACGGATCATCACATCCAACGACTAGTATTCAAAGCCAAGGTCCGTAAGGTTATGATCGGAGTTGATATCTCAAAAAAATTATCCAGAAAGTTCGATCTCTAAATAACGAAGATTCTGGAGCTCTCAATGTCGGTTTAAGCTCCTACTATAAAGTCTGGAGTAGGAGCAACAATACGGAATAAGAATAGAGAAAGGTCGATCCCCCAATCGAAGACAATAAGCGTTTAGACTATGGGTCTCCTACTCTCAGATTTCTTCCAAATTCGAGCACAATCCTCCACCATTTCTCTTCAAACTTATTCCTACCGTTTCTCAACAAGATTACCCACAAGTTCTATGAAGGAATAGAGTGCTGAAAGTGCCTAGAAACCATTCCCCCAATTCAATCAGCCATTGAAGAACTTCAAGAAAAACTTGAAAATCCAATCCGAGGATACATGATGATTCGTCGAGCAAGAATAATTCCAATCAGTTTCTGCACCTCTAAGGAATGTTGAAGGAAATAGGTTTCGAAATTAAATTGGGGATAAAAGTCAAATTCCTATCTACGATCTCTTTTCCTTCAAATTAAGGATTCCTCTAGCTTTAGAGGAAGAAGTTGAGTAAACTTGATGAAGGAATCGAGAGATGAAACATCGAAGAACAAGCTACTCAAGAGATCGAAAATCTAGCGTTTCGAGTGGGTTGCATACCGAGAACGATTTTTGAAAATTAAGGTCTTACTCTCAAAGACGTTCCTCCAAACAAATTCCTTTAGCCTAAAGAAAGGATATGGAAGAGGTTCAATGAAGAAATAGAGTCTTGAAACCCCTAGAATCGGCTATCCAATAAGAAATTCTTTATTTTATCTCCAGCGATAAATCAAATTTTGGATGAACTTCTGAAGCGAATATCTTAGGCTACGATCCACGAGAAGGTATCAAATCAATCCCTAACCCTTCCTTGTAATACCCATCTTCAAGTTTCACGAAGAAATCGAGGAGAGAAACGCTTTAAATGTGGCTGTACAGGTCGAGTTTTAGATGGCAGCAACGCGAAAAATTCGCATCTTCTTCCTGTTTCGAGGAAGAAAATGATGATATGGCCAGTTCAACTAAACTGTCCAAGTCAACTCAAAATTTGACCTTTTCTCTGGTTTTCTCAATTTTAACCTCATTTCAGATCGACTCTCATAGAAAATCTTATGGTTTCAGAAACTAGACATAATAAGGAGTATGTGGAAGGAAATTTGAAGTAATTCATATACTGGAATCTCAAGAATGGACGTCCCAAATGTCGACGATGAGGCAAGTAGCCACCTTGGACTTTTTGTTAAGAAATACTTGTAGAAATCGCTTGGATTTTCATATGAACCCTAAACCAAGTATAAATTAAGGATATATGAAAGAAAAACCCAAAGAACCATGAGTTAAGACCCTGAACCGATCAAATAGCTCGAGATTTAAGTAACGTTAAAATAACCCACTATATGAGCTCCGCTGCCTATCAAATTTTAATACTGAGCATATTATGGTATGTTGAGGTTAGATATGAAATTTGGTGGTTATTAGATAAGGATAAGTAGGTAAACCAAGAAACGGTGTAAAATGACCATAATGCCCCTAAGGTAATTTACCTTCGGTTCATGACCTAGATGACCTTCAAATGCTATGAAATTCATCAGTAGATCTTATTTTATGAAATGTTATAGAAATCCTTATCCCAAGAGGTTATATAAGGTAATGAAGTTTGGGAGTTATTAGAAAACTTTAGTTAGCGAAACCAAGATATGGGAGAAAATGCTCATCACGATCCATATGACCTTTGCCATGAAGCACGATGTTTATAAGTTTTGTAGTCAATGTTGTCAATGTTTGCTGCACACAAAAAAAGATAGGGATGTTAAATTTTTAAGTCACTTTTGGAAAGTATGGTAGATAAATTGGGTTCCAAATTATTGTGTTCAACTGCACGTCATCCTTAGACTCATGAGCAAACTGAGGAGGTTAATAAAATATTAGGAGCATTGCTTAGGGCTATTATTTATAAGAATATTAAGTCATAAATTGGGTAACAAATTATTGTTTTCAACTACATGTCATCTTCAGATTAATGAGCAAACTAAGGTGGTTAATAGAACATTAGGAGCATTGCTTAGGGCTATTATTTGTAAGAATATTAAGTCTTGGGACGAATGCTTGCCACTCATTGTTCTCTTTTTGAAGTTGCTTGCGGATTTAATCCACTTACGTGTCTTGATTTTCTTTCTATTCATTCTAATATTTTTGTGAGTAAAGCAGCCACGAGTAAGGCAAATGGGATCAAAACATTGCATAAAGAGGGGAAGGAGACAATTGAGAAACAAAATTTCAATGTTGCTTCAAGAATTGACAAAGGACATAATGAAATCATTTTTCAAACCGGTAACTGGGTTTGGATACATTTTTGCAAGGAGTGATTCCCATCTCAAAGGAAGACAAAGTTACATCCAAGAGGGGATGACCCTTATCAAGTCCTTCAAAGAATTAATAACAATGCATATACAATAATCTTCCAGGAGAATTTACAGCACATTCTACTTTCAATGTTGCTGACTTGAGTCCTTTTGATGTAGGTGATGATTTTCTAATTCGAGGACCAATCCTTTCGAAGAGGGGGAAGATGATAAGGATCACGGTGTTCCAAATGTTCCAACTGGACCTATTACACAATCCAAGGCCAAAATGATTCAACAAGCATTCATTCTTCATCTACAAAATTGGATAGGTTCGGTTCAACTATTATTTCTTGTGTTACAAGCTTATTAGATTGAGAAATGACCATTTGGAGCTTCAGAAGTAAATATTTACACAGTTGAAGGAGCAAATGAATTTGCAAGCATCATTACATGAGTTGTTAGAAATTTTATTTATTTTTAATTTCATAAAGTTTGTAATGGTAGAATTGTCAAACTGACTTCTTTTTTTTTGAGATTTAAGGGGATCGAAATTAAATCGCGGCCACTAACTCTTTTGTGGGAGACTATAAATAGTCACAAATTATTATGTAAAAATCAGATTTGTGATAATTGAAATGGATCTCCAAGGTAAGAAGTTCCCGTTCAAAATTTGAGATCATCTATATAAGTTTCATGCCATTTTTGTGGTAGAATTGAATGTGAGCCATGCAGTCACGATTTGACATTGTGTGGTTGAGTGAAATTCTCAACCTTCTACTTATTTTTCTGATTTCTTTTCTCAACCTTCTACTTATTTTTTTTATTTCTTTTCTCCGTATTCATTGTAATTTATCCTGATACAAACAAGTTTATTTTTGTAGGGAATGTATTAAGCACATGGATTTATTAATTACAGTGAACTTTTGTATAAAACGAAGTAAATACAAATGGAGTAACATGAGATAGAAGTAAACATAGTAATAAAAAGAAACTACATAAACTTAAATGAAGTTAATCCCATTTTACAATATAAATATTGTTCAATTGTAGCAAAGAAGTAGTTTTGAAAACTAGTCACTCCATGTCAATCTAGGTTTGGAAAACTAAAATAAAGAAAAAAAATAAATAAAAATATTTTTCAAAAACTTAGTTTGGTGTGAAATTTTTCTTAAAATTCAAATGTTTTCTTTTTATATATATATATATATATATAAAAGGATAAAACACATAATTTTGAAAAAAAACAAAAAAAAAAACAAAATAGTTATGAAATGGGCCTAATTTTTAACATATCTATCCGAAAGGAATGCATGGGCTCCAGTGGCAATGCTGCTTGAACTGTGTGATAGACTATGTGAAGTTAACATGACAATTATAGTATGTTCTAAAGCACAAAAACATGTGGATAAATTTCATATATTGAGGTTGGATAAATTGCATATATTGAGGTGCGGAAAACATATACACACGGGCAAATTAGGTGGAATGAACAAACAAAAATAATGAGTTTAAAATTACCAAACAAAATATCAATTTTCAAATTGAATGGAGACATAAGACCATTTAAAAAAAGAAAAGGACATAAGAAAAATATTAAATACATTTTCAACTAATACATTTGGTTGAGAGATATTATGGCCAATATAAGAAAAATATAGCATTAACTAATTTTCATGGACACATATAGATCCTTAGCATACTAAAATGACTGTTATTATTGGTATCAAACCAATAACAATTCATGTAAGCTAAATCTTCCAATTGATAATTAGGCCAAAGAAAGAATTTGAATTTATTTTTATATCTATCAACATGTTTGCTACTTTTATCTAAAACTTAATCACGAGCTTTTCTTATTTGCATTGTAAAATTTTGTATTTCTATGGATATCATTTCTATTTCTAGAATTGAAACAAAAACATGTGGATAAATTTCAAATATTGAGGTGCATAAAAAATATGGACCAACAACTAAAAATGATAGATCCACTACAAGGCATTTGGTCTAGTGGTATGATTCTCGCTTCGGGTGCGAGAGGTCTCGAGTTTGATTCTCAAAATGCCCCCAACAATTATATCAAATTGAAGCATGCAATATAATAAGATTTGAAATAGGTTTTTTAAACCTTGAACAAAGAAGTAGTTCAGATGGATATTTGGAAAGAAAAAAAAAAAAGAAAAAGGAAGCTATATTTAATTATAATTTACAAGTGTCTTTATAACATGTTAATTGAAGAGAGCAAACAACAAGAATAAACAAACAAAGAAAATTTGTGTATGTATGATTCTCTTCAAATCTTGGAAACTATGAGGATTCCTCTCCTTTCTTGACATAAAGACTTACTTTTTCGGGACTTTGAGGGTACCATTTTCTATTGCAGAATTTCTATGTGAATAGAGAAAGAACCATATTCTTGGGAGATAAGATAGAGTCTCGAGCCTAAATTTAAAGGCATTACACCAATTTTTCTATGATATCTTTTTCTAGGAAGTCTTTGTTATGTTGTCCGCTGAAGGTTTCAGGAAAGGGACACAGATTCTCTATTGCACTGATCTCCCAATAGAAGTTTTATCTAGGTCATCTGTCGTCACAATCCTTTTAAGGAAGATGCGCCCAAATAACCGATGAAGAAGTTTCAGAGAGCCATAGGTTTGAATCCTGTCACCTTGATGGGGTATTCTCAGGGGCCGAAGTGCAAAGCCCCATAGCCTATCCGTGGTTAGGAAGGCAATCGGCGCACACTGAAATAAAATAAAAAAGATCTCCTTTCTATCAAAAATAAAATTTTCATTCTTTTGTCTTTTGAAACCCCTTACCTTATCAGTCATCAGACAGGTTTTTGGTATCATATATCGAGATAATTATTATGAAAAAGCTATTCCACTAGTGTGACTTAGATACCCTTTCTTTGTTGTATAAGTCATGCTATTTAAATAGCCTGAAGTCATCATAGCCTCTCCACCGGTTTCGCAGACTCCTTCGGCATCAATGTGCTGCAATGAAAGAGATCAGACCCTTTCCTGAACCAGAACCGGGCACAAAACGCCGAGGAGAAAGTCGAAAGCGAGCTCTTTTCGAGTATACGCAATCTCAAAACCCAATTAGCTCACATACTGTCTCCTCAACCCTGGCGAGTATGAGTGCTTGGTAAGAGAGAATGTCGAATGAGAAAGACATTCCATAACGGCAACATTCGCAACTACCAAAGTGCACTAAACCTAGTAGAGATCTTCGACCTAAGGATAATGGAACTTCAAGCCCATTTAATCAATCCGCTTTTTACCTTATTATTGACCGAATGGGATGCACGTCAGGCCTAAATTCTGTCTTAGTCACCCGGAGACGAAAGGAAGATCAGATCCGAAGTTTACGAATCGAAGAGAAAGTGGATCTGAGTTCTACATGCTTTCATTTTCAAAAGCTTCACTTGCCTACGATACTTTATTCAGGATGTGCAACAATACGATCATCTCTCAGCCGTGTATAGAGAATTCCTTGTTGGATGTTGTACTATTCTATACCTCTCTCGATTGATAGTTTCGGGAGCTGGGAGGGCCTATCGTGAGGGAACTTTCCTTTTCACGGTAGGCAAAGGTAAAGCGGGAGCAGTATATGTCCATGTTGATCAAGGCAGAGCGACTCCTTCTTTAAAAGAGGTTGGATTTATCGAAACTGTTAGATCCGCTTTCGTTAAAGAAAAAATAGGAGCTCTTGGTTTGGCCGATGCTGATTCGTATGGCAATGCGGACTCGACTCAGGATGAGGATTACGCTTTTCATACTACTACTATGAGCCGAAAGAGATGGTAAGCTATCTTGCTAAACGAAAAGAAAAAGCACGTACACGTTGACCTTGTTACAAGGGGCGGGGGCCAGCCAAAGAAGGTCAGTCGGACTAGGTTAGGACCCTTGATCGGGTTCAGCTAGGTTCTTCCATGCGAGAATGTATGTGTATCGGTATCCTCTTTAGGACTGGTTGCTTCCTCTTTTTGTTTGTACGTTTGGAGAAACTTGCTAAGTCCGCCTTTCTTATAAGGTAAGGTTCAATCTTTCAGCTCAAACTTTCCTATTGTCCGATGGAAAAGGTAGGAGTACGACTACCTTTTCCTTTTCTTGCCCGAGCCAAGGGATCATTCAGTTTCTACCAAAAAGTTCGCTATCTATTAGTTGTCGTAATTGAATGTATATCTCATTTCATGTTAGCTCCTCCAAGAGCTTCCTGGTCTGTAGTAGACAAAACCTTGGACTGCTATCGGACTTATAGCATTGCCTGGTGAGCTCGCCGTTAAGGGTTAGCCTTACAGGAGATCGAAGAGCCTTTCTTTCCCTACCTGGTATGCTTTCCTGCTTATTGTGCAACTAGCCAACTAGACAAGGAGAGAGGGAGAGGGATCATGTCAATCAATTTTTATGTGCATTTTGTCCGTCCTGTACTTGCCTGCTTAGCTTTCTTAGCCAACATCTCCGGTTTCCTCTGAACCAAGAGGTCCTGCTTATCCACACCCAATAGTCACACTTTTAGCCGAAAAGACTGGTTTTTTTTCATAAAGACGGTTCATAGATCAAGAAAGAATGAAGCTACTTACTGGGACGGTTACGCGATACGTCTTTTCATACTCGCCTTTTCTTTAACCCTGCTATCAACCTAGCCATTCTCGCTTGTTACTTTAAGGGGTCTCCCCACTATAGATTACTCCGATTGGTTCTCGCGTCCCTGTGCCAAAAAGGATGGGTGAGTTTGGTTTGAGTGTTCATCGATTGGGTGGATCCATATGCTCCGGGGGGGTGAGACGAGGTGTAGCGTAGTCTGGTCAGCGCATCTGTTTTGGGTATGTTGTTCGCTAAAGGTTTTAGGAAAGGGGTACAAATTTTCTACATAGGTCATTTGTGGTCACAATTCTTTTAAGGAAGATGCTCCCAAATAATCGGTGAACAATAGCCTTTAAAGAAGTTTCAGAGAGCAAGAAGAGGCAGAACAGAGAATAGGAGTGAGTCGTGCAAGGAAGAAGGAACTAGTAGGTTTAATTTGGGTTCTTTTGAACTAAAAAACGAACCAAAATTTTTCAAACGAACCCAAATTTAAGACTCACTTGCCCAAAGTCCATATGTGGTAAAAAAAAAAACCTTCCATAGCCCAACCCTTATTCGCTGTCCGCATCCAACCATTTCTTTTTCAACCTATACGTATGCTCCTAGCCAAACTCACGTAACTAGTCAGAAGATGCGATCCACAACTGAACAGAAGACAAGTGTCACAATCGCACTCTTGCAGTAGTGAGACAATGATTATGTGACATTTGTTCTAATCCAATGAACAATTCAACCATGCAAAATTTAGACTGAATGAACGATAGCAGTGTATGCTCGAATCACGTTTATAAGAAATATTTTAGAAAACGCGAGTGAGGAAATACGTTAAAAACAATTTCAAATAAAGCAATTTTATAAGCTAAAAGTGAAGAAACAACAACTGGTCACGTTTTTCTATAGTACATTTTGGGACATTTTAGTCCTGATGGGTGTAGATATGATTTTGAGGACTAATCATACACCCCGTATTGGCACAACAATAATAGTAAAGGCCTATCTAAGATGAAAGCAAGTAAAAGNCGGTATCCTCTTTAGGACTGGTTGCTTCCTCTTTTTGTTTGTACGTTTGGAGAAACTTGCTAAGTCCGCCTTTCTTATAAGGTAAGGTTCAATCTTTCAGCTCAAACTTTCCTATTGTCCGATGGAAAAGGTAGGAGTACGACTACCTTTTCCTTTTCTTGCCCGAGCCAAGGGATCATTCAGTTTCTACCAAAAAGTTCGCTATCTATTAGTTGTCGTAATTGAATGTATATCTCATTTCATGTTAGCTCCTCCAAGAGCTTCCTGGTCTGTAGTAGACAAAACCTTGGACTGCTATCGGACTTATAGCATTGCCTGGTGAGCTCGCCGTTAAGGGTTAGCCTTACAGGAGATCGAAGAGCCTTTCTTTCCCTACCTGGTATGCTTTCCTGCTTATTGTGCAACTAGCCAACTAGACAAGGAGAGAGGGAGAGGGATCATGTCAATCAATTTTTATGTGCATTTTGTCCGTCCTGTACTTGCCTGCTTAGCTTTCTTAGCCAACATCTCCGGTTTCCTCTGAACCAAGAGGTCCTGCTTATCCACACCCAATAGTCACACTTTTAGCCGAAAAGACTGGTTTTTTTTCATAAAGACGGTTCATAGATCAAGAAAGAATGAAGCTACTTACTGGGACGGTTACGCGATACGTCTTTTCATACTCGCCTTTTCTTTAACCCTGCTATCAACCTAGCCATTCTCGCTTGTTACTTTAAGGGGTCTCCCCACTATAGATTACTCCGATTGGTTCTCGCGTCCCTGTGCCAAAAAGGATGGGTGAGTTTGGTTTGAGTGTTCATCGATTGGGTGGATCCATATGCTCCGGGGGGGTGAGACGAGGTGTAGCGTAGTCTGGTCAGCGCATCTGTTTTGGGTATGTTGTTCGCTAAAGGTTTTAGGAAAGGGGTACAAATTTTCTACATAGGTCATTTGTGGTCACAATTCTTTTAAGGAAGATGCTCCCAAATAATCGGTGAACAATAGCCTTTAAAGAAGTTTCAGAGAGCAAGAAGAGGCAGAACAGAGAATAGGAGTGAGTCGTGCAAGGAAGAAGGAACTAGTAGGTTTAATTTGGGTTCTTTTGAACTAAAAAACGAACCAAAATTTTTCAAACGAACCCAAATTTAAGACTCACTTGCCCAAAGTCCATATGTGGTAAAAAAAAAAACCTTCCATAGCCCAACCCTTATTCGCTGTCCGCATCCAACCATTTCTTTTTCAACCTATACGTATGCTCCTAGCCAAACTCACGTAACTAGTCAGAAGATGCGATCCACAACTGAACAGAAGACAAGTGTCACAATCGCACTCTTGCAGTAGTGAGACAATGATTATGTGACATTTGTTCTAATCCAATGAACAATTCAACCATGCAAAATTTAGACTGAATGAACGATAGCAGTGTATGCTCGAATCACGTTTATAAGAAATATTTTAGAAAACGCGAGTGAGGAAATACGTTAAAAACAATTTCAAATAAAGCAATTTTATAAGCTAAAAGTGAAGAAACAACAACTGGTCACGTTTTTCTATAGTACATTTTGGGACATTTTAGTCCTGATGGGTGTAGATATGATTTTGAGGACTAATCATACACCCCGTATTGGCACAACAATAATAGTAAAGGCCTATCTAAGATGAAAGCAAGTAAAAGAGGTTTGGAATGAGCATACCACCATGAACCACAAATCGCTTACAAGAATAGCTGAGACATCTAACATGCAGCCACAGGCAACACGCCTTGGCCAATCATGACCGCGACATCTGCCCCTATATAATTTGTCAATATCTCTATCAACCGGCTCTTCATAAACTCAACGTTGTAGGATGAGGCTGACTTTAGGTCTCGCGACGCGCTTCTAGCTGACCTCAGTATTGAGGAGTCTTTTCCAACCTACTAGGAGCTATTGAAAATCACTTCTCGGTTTGTTAATGTTGGGTTTTATGTCCAAAAACTCATAGTTTGTAAACAAAGACATATTCTATTTTCAATAAAGCTATTATTGATGTTTATTCAATAAAGATTGTTATTGAATAAAGTGAACTTTACCATCATTAATCTAAATCCAATAAACTAAGAACACTCTGGCTATAGTATGATTACTTGAACTATATGTAGAGACATAAAAGTGGATCAAGTCCAAGTATATAGTCAAAATGATTATAGTATAAGGATAAGGCTGAGTACCTTATTCTAGGAACACTATGGATGCGGCCCACTTTTGTATATAATATAAACAATGTGATTACTAAATTGTACATGTGGAGACATGTGAGTTGGGCCGTTCTATGCAATGAGTATTGCATAAGATCGGACCATGAAGAAAATCACTCTCACTTTATAATGTCGTTTACTGTTGAGGCTGATTTTCTTTTCATTCGATAACCTAGGTAACTCGATCTTAATCCTGAGCTAACCATGAACTCCTGTTCATTCGGAATTATCCTTAGCTTTGCATGGGTGAGTGTGGCTCGAGTTCGCCGACTCAATAGGCCTCCCATTTCAGGGGTAAGACTGGGTGAATAGCTGGGGACGTGGGGTGCAAGATGGAATTCGCTCCTACCCACTTTTAAGAGAGGTAGTTCCCTTAAGTACTGACTCCAGGTCTTGAACAAGGAGCCCCACCCACTCATTGGCCTGAGAGGGATTCAGTTTACTGGTTGGACAACAGACCAATTGTTCATAAGAGGATCAGTGAGACACAAGGAACAAGAAGTAACTTCAGGGGTAAAACGGCTAATTGACCCAGCTCTAGTTACGAACAACCTGTGAAGGATCGACTTACTATTCATGGTTATATCAAATGGACAGAAATATATCTATAATGAGGGGAGTGCAACTACTAGGCTATAGTGGAGTGTCCTAGTAGTTAACGAATGTTGGTTAACAAGGTTAATGAGTTTAACCGGTTAATCTTGGATCGTTGGAGCCCATGATCTATAGGTCCATTAGGTTCCTCTGCTAGCTCATATCGGACTAAACCATAGAACAGTGTGACGAGTGAGTTCGAAGTGTTCGAATTCAAATTAGGGAATATGCACTACATATATACGATGTATTTAACCGCATTTTTGTTTTATTTACGAATTAAACAAAAAGAGAGAATCTGAGATATTTAAATAAGATTTAAATATCTTAATCAATTATGTGTCGGAATTGATTGGGATTGACATTTGAATTAATATTAAATATTAATTAAATAGTTTAATTAATCATTTAATGTTACTTTAATTTGAAATTCATTATTCAAATTAATTGTTGAATTAAAATGAAGAAAGTCAAAATGTTGACTTCATTTAATGGAAAAATTCATGTTAGTAGAATTTTAAGGTGTCAAAATTTGGTTTAACCAAACTTGCATGCTTGCTAAATAAACCCCACAAGTGTGAGTGGAATTTTGAGTGTCAAAATTTGGTTAACTCAAACATGCATGCTTGCCACATAATCCGAAACATTTGAGTGGAATTTTAAGTGTCAAAATTTGGTGATCTCAAATTTGCATGAACATGCAAACATGACTCTTTAAATAGAGTGATCATGGT
>NW_019268747.1:12664-29734 GCF_002738365.1 Cucurbita moschata
AAAAATAAAAGTAAATTAATATAAAATAAGAAAATGTTGTAAAATTAAAATGAGATTGAGAAAACAACACAACATTAAATATAAAATAAAATAAAATTATAAGACCGTGTTGTTCAAATTTATCCAAACAAAAAAAAAATTGTTTTGGGATATAATTACAAAAAAAAAAAGTACAAAAAAACTCAAACACAAAGATAGACTAACGCTACATAACAACCCCATCTGTGAGTGCACAACTTTTGAAGGCTCCCTCACTCAACGGTAAGTTCTATTACGAACCCATCCAAAATAATCACACCTGTGACCGCATCTCCTGACTTTAAACTGCTAGTCTAAACATGGTTTCGTCACGCAAGATTTAGAGATAAATCTATCTTTACAAAAATATTTTCCCCTTAATTTATAATTAGTCATAAAAAGAAATAATTAGGTACAAATTTGGTTAGAATTCAAAACTTTCAAATCTTATTGTTCCTTGACTAGATTCAAATCCAGATTCTTGAACTCCTGGTTCCTTAAATAAAGTTGGTATCCTCTAATAAAAAATTAATTTCTCTTAAGATCATTAAATTCTTATAGACTCCAGGCTCGATATCATTAATACAATTATGTTTTATCGTGAACACGCCAAACATGAAACTAAAGTGCGTTCAATTTAACTCCATTTTATTGCCATCTTGAATGATGTGTAGGGTATATTCTTGATTTACCTTAAAGTTCTTGTGACATGACAGTTCATATTAGTTAAGCTTTTTGCAAAATCACAAGTTGAAAGACAACAACGATGAACCTAGGTCTATTAGTCAATTCAAAGACAATTTCTTTCTCCATCTTATCGATAATAATAGTTCAACTAAATCCATATTATACAAAGAAACAAGTTTACGACTCATAAAAACAACTACCTAAATTATGTCCTAAAAATTTGAATACATAAGTTGTAGTTGATAATTACACAAAAATTTCCCTACATCCATGAATTCGTATCCAATTAGTCAATTCTAAAGATTGTAACTAGCATATAGTAATTGAAGCTCCACATAAAGTAATTTAAAGTTCCCCTTACCTAACTAAAGTTTATCTCATCTTTAATGAAGCATGAATTGCACTGAAGTTCATGAAATGCTTATAGACTCCAACCCTGAGTATTATTAATGCAATTATGTTTCATATGAGTTTGTCATAAATGAAACTAAGGTGCATTCAATACAACTTTATTTTCTTGTCATACGAGGCAAAATAGACAAATTAAGTCAAACAAACTGATGAACTAAACCGAATCAATCCAACCAAAATTGATTAGTTTGTTTCTTTTGTTGGGTTGTTGGTTTATTTGATAACCCTTGTATATTATAACAATTCAACTTTTCGTTTTATAGCCCTCCAACTACTAAGAGAAAAATATATTTGAGTAGAAGCTAAAAATATTGGGGGTTCAAGAAAAGGCATTTGGTTTAGTGATATGATTCTCACTTGGGGTGAAAGAGGTTTTGAGTTCAATTCTTGAAATGCCCCTATGTCTTTCTTATCTAAGGACTTCAAATTTGACATTTTATACTTACCATCATGCTCTTAATACTCATAGGACTTCACGTGTTTCCTGCATATGTACTCGTATGAAAGTTCGATTCTCAAAATGCCCCTTCAAGAGATTGTAGTATGAAAGACATTTACCAAGTAAATAAATACATTAAAATAACACAAGTGACACATATGTAAACTATGTTCTTAATATTTTATTTCTATTACATCTTTCCTTATTTATGAAATAATGTAAATAAATACATTAAAATAATACAAGTGACGCATATGTAAACTATGTTATTAATATTTTATTTCTATTACATCTTTCCTTATTTATAAAATAATGAGCGGAGATATTTTTCATTTTCACAATTACTGATGACGGGAGGTTTAGGATTTTTTTAATGTAAGAATCGTGGGGATGTAGCTCAGATGGCAGAGCGCTCGCTTCCGATGTGGAAAGTACGGAGATCGATACCTTGCATCTCCTCCAAATGAATCTATCACTAAACTTATGAAATAATAAGCGGAGATATTTTTTCATTATCACTAAATATATTATTCCATCTTTCCTTATTTACGAAATAATGAGCGTAGATATTTTTTCATTTTTACAATTATTGATGACAGGAGGTTTAGGGTTTTCTGATGTAAGAATAGTGACGTTTGTGATTTTGTGACATAAGAATCGTGGGGATGTAGCTCAAATGGTAGACCGCTTACTTTGCATGCGAGAGGTACGGGGATAGATACCACGCATCTCCAAAATAAAACTATCTATGATTAAATATATTATTGAAAATTATTTCTTTTCAATTTTTACTTATTCATGACGGGTTGAGTAGCGATATTTCTTCATTTTTACTATTATTGATGATGGAAAATTTAGCGTTTTGTGATGCAAGAATTGTGGGGATGTAGCTTCGTTTAGCAGGAGAGAAGTACGGCTTAGCATACAAGAGGTACGAGGACCGATACCTCGCATCTCCAAAAGAAACTATTTATTATTAATATTTTATTTCTATTCAATATGTTCTTATTTATGACATAATATGCAGAGATACTTTTTCATTTTCACAATTATTGATGAAGGGACGTTTAGGGTTTTCTGATGTAAGAATCGTAGGGATGTAGTTCAAATGGTAGAGCGTTCATTTCCCATGTGGAAAGGACGCAGATCAATACCTTGCATCTCCGATTGAATCGATTCCTAAATATATTATTTGTTTTCAATTTTTTCTTATTTAGGACATAATGAGCCGGGATAGTTTTTCATTTTCACTATTACTAATGACGAGATGTTTAGGACTTTGTGACATAAGAATTGTGGGGATATAGCTTAGATAGTAGAGCACTCGCTTTGCATGCGAGAGGTATGGGGATCGATACCCTACATGTCTAGATTTTCTTCATTTTCACTATTATTGATGTTGGAAATTTGAGGATTTTATGATGCAACAATTGTGGGGATGTAGCTTATGATGGAAAATTTAGGGTTTTATGATGCAAGAATTGTGGGGATGTAGCTTAGATGGTAGAGCTCATTTAGCATGCGAGAGGTAAGGGGATATCCCGCATCTCCAAAAGAAACTATTTGTTATTAATATTTTACTTCTATTCAACCTTTCCTTATTTATGACCTAATTAGCGGAGATATTTTTTCATTTTCACTACATTTGATGACGGGACATTTAGGGTTTTCTAATATAAGTATTGTGGGAATGTAGCTTAGATGGTAGATTGCTTGCTTAGCATGCAGAGGTACGGGGATCGGATCGATACCCCATATCTCCAAAAGAAACTATTCGTTATTACTATTTTATTTCTATTCAATTTCTCCTTATTTATGACATAATGAATAGCGTTATTTTTTTTATTTTCACTATTATTGATGACGAGATTTTTAGGATTTTGTGACGGCTTAGATGGTAGAGCGTTTACATCCCATGTGAGAAGTATTAGGATCGATACCATGCATCAACAAAGTAAACGATTACTAAATATATTAGTTCTTTTAAATGTTTTCTTATCATGCGAGAGATACGGGGATCGGATACCTCGCATCTCCAAAAGAAACTATTCGTTATTACTATTTTATTTCTATTCAATATTTCCTTATTTATGACACAATGAGTAGCGATATTTTTTCATTTTCACTATTATTCATGACGAGACGTTTAGGGTTTTGTGACGTAAAAATTGTGGAGATGTAGCTTAGATGGTAGAGCACTCGCTTTGCATGCGAGTTGTACGGGGATCGATAACCCGCATCTCCAAAAGAAAGTATTTAATTTGTTATTATATTTTTTCATTTTCACAATTATCAATGCCCCGCATCACCAAACCAAACTATTTCTTATTAATATTTTGATATTTTTTTATTTTCACAATTATTGATGATGGGACATTTAGGGTTTTATGATGTACAAATCATGGGGATGTAGCTTAGATGGTAGAGCGCTCGGTTTGCATGTGAGAGGTATGGGGATTGAAACCCTACATCTCCAAATATAAGATTATCTATTATTAGATATATTATTTCTCTTCAATTTTTCCTTATTCATGACATGTTGGATAGCAATATTTCTTCATTTTCACTATTATTGATGATGAGAAATTTAGGGTTTTGTGATGCAAAAATTGTGGGGATGTAGCTGGTAGAGCTCGTGTTTTTTAAGTATGAGTTAATTTAACATGTTATGTATAAGGTGAGTATGAGAGAAAAAGAAAAGATACTTATATAAGGATTATTATATCATTATGGCTATGCCATTTTTATAGATAAAAGAGTGTAATGTCCCACAAGCACATACAGAGAAAGGACTTACTGTAAGTCAAGAAACCAATCTAGTAGTTATACTCCTACTTGTGGAGAGGGAGGGAATTTGATGGGAATTTGATGAATTCCTCAAAAGATAAGAGCTTATAGGATGGCGGTAGCATCCGATGCATATGACGGAACTTCTTCACAATTGCAATATCTGACCAATGAATATTATTGTCATTTATAGCTTCTATCACAATAATATAAAATTTGGGGTCAAAGCCTATACCACTGAGCCAACCAAGTTCAAACAGGTGACCGGTCAAATTCTCTACCACTGAGCCATGGATCTATTTTGTAGGATTTTAACCTTAGTGGTCCCTTAGACATAGTGTCGGTCCAAAAAGTGTAACAAATTTCTATGGACCCCTTCTACAGATTATCGGTCCAAAAGTGACCTATCGAATCGGCTATGAACCAATTTTGTATAAATTTGTGGATTACCTATCGGGAATTAAACACAGGTCATTTGATTCAAAGTCAGAAAGTGCTAACCACTACACCATAGAACCACTTGTTAAACTTTATTTTGGCAGCGATTTTGATAAACGCCAACAACGCTGGATTTTGCAAAGCTAGAGGTCGTAGTATCCTTACAGACTTTCACAAGGTGTTTTCAATTCTTTTATAGGTAATTGAACTTTTGAGTCCATGCAAATGATTGGTTGGATTAGTATCAATTTGATAACACAGAGGAGAGAAGAGTGACTTTAATTTTAAAATCAAATCACAACAAAATTTACTTCTATCTAGCAAAATTATTATTTTTTGTTTGAGACAAGATTATTCCCTTCTTTTCTAAAACTAAATTTGATTCTCAAATAGATTTTAATAGTTTTGTTAATTAAATTTTGTTTAAAATTTTTGTACATAGATTACAATAGAAATAATACATTTTTTTTTTTACTATTTTGTAATTTGTATGGTATTATTCGAGGCTTTTGAATGAAATATGATAATTGATTCTCTGTCATCTTTGACAATTTTAGATACCTCCATATCCCATTTGATGCGTCACGTTTCATTATGAGATCTGCCCTTGGGTCAATAAGACTTAAGCAGAGAGTTTATTTGACTAATGATTTGATTTTTTTGGGTGGTAGAGATATCCCTTCCAAATTAAGACTTTGTATTATTTTGAAGACACTCATCAAGACATTGGTAAATGTGCTTGATATCTTGAAGGATATAAGACACGTAATTGAGAAAACCTAAATTTTTTTTGAAGTTGGCTTTTCTAGGATACGTCATCACCAAAGTTTGAGACAAAGACCATTGGATGGGTTTTAATAAGGGTCAAATAAATTTAAAATCCCAGAAAACGGATCTGAGTTAGATATTATTTAATTTTGGGTATGGACACAACTCGCTGATTTCTTTTGATTACATTAATGAATGTATGTAGATGTTTAAAGTGTTGATCTTAATAGTTTTAGAAAATATCAACACATCATCAATATAAACTATCGAAATTTTTTGAAAGGATTGAAAATATCATTCATAATCTTCTGAAATTCGGATGGAGTGTTTTTTAGCCTAAATGGCATGACGTTCCTGTCATATTTTCTAAATTGGACATTAAATGCTATTTTATACTTGTCCTTTTAGGAAATTAGAATTCTTCGAAATCCCAATTTTATGTCCAATTTTATAAAAATATTTGACTCTAAATTCTTTTTACCAAATCATTTTTGTTTTGGATTGGATATCTCATTTATTCTAAAACCTTATTCAAAGGTTTGCCGTTAATTACCAGTATCAGAATTTCTGGTTTCTTTTCACCATGTTGTTAACCTAAAATGTCAAACAGGACCACATGCTCTTTGAAGACCTTATCAGCTTCCTCGGCAAAATATGACCTAAAATGTCACAGTATTTAGTGTTTGATGCTTTTTGACAACCCTAGAGTTCTATTTACAGTGAACTTCAGCGATTAGACAAAAGACTTTAAGACAACTACACCAAAAATTCATTGTGGATATTTGGCTTTCACCTCGGAGATTCTGGTTTGATTCTCTGAGATTTTATATTATTTTCTTATTTCTTTTTATTTTATAGTTTCATCTTTTGTCACCAATTATATCTAAACTTTACCTCATTTTGAGGGGCACTTTAATGGTTAAGTTCAATAGTATCTTAGATTAAAAAGACTTTTATGAACATCGTACCTATGTTAGTGTTATGTTATAGATATTTGTTTCAATTTCAACAAGTGGGGTTGAGGTGATTCAAATGGTTAATGCGATAATTCGGCTATTTTCGAGGTCTCTCTTGTTGAACGTCAACATGCTTGAGATGAGCACCGGAGTGAGTTTGGCAAGGAGACCCGAGTTTAAACTTTACCTACGTTTTAGAGGCACTATAATGGTCAAGTTCAATGGTATTTTAGATTAAAAAGACTTTTATGAACTTTGTACCTTTGTTAGTGTTACTTTGTACCTTTGTTTGTGTTACTTTGTACCTTTGTTAGTGTTATGTTATAGACATTTGGTCGAGTTCAACAAGTGGGGTTGAGGTGATTCAAATGGTTAATGTCACTTTATTTGATTCAAATTGTTAATGTGATAATCCAGTTGAATAGTTACAGGTTATTTCCAAGGTCTCTCTTATTGAACGCCAACAAGACTGAAATGATTTAGATGAGCACCTGAGTGAGTTTGAAAAAATTGAAATAATATCAAATAAAATCACTAAAAAAAATCAATAAAATTGAAACAAATTGAAAAAAAATTAGCCTTATGACACTTCAACTCGAAGGGCGGTAAATCAAGGATTCCTTCGCCTAAGACCCATGATCCAAGTCCCAACATGGAAATGATAAGCTATAGAATCATTCCAAGAACCTCAATGGATGGGTTACAAACTCACATTACCAATCTCGACAACTGGACGTGTCATCGGTGTTAGAAGAACGACCGCATTAGAGCAAGTCATGGGGATAGAAGATCCCGTTGAAGGATGATAGACCAACCGTAATCTTCAACCCAACGAGCCAAGCTTTTGTTGAAGCAAGAACCCTTGTATTAAAGAAATTAACACCTTCTTATACAAAATTTGGATCAACCAAGAGATAAGGCTAGAATTAGATGATGAGATCCAAGATTGAGAAACAAGATTTGGAACCTTTTTCTAAATTGAATCACTTCACAACCGAACTTGATCAAGGCTTGATTGAATGACTCAGATGCAATCTACCACAAGAATTGCATGAAACTTAGAAATGACAAATATATGCTCAAATTTCTATAAGGGGGATCGTCTCAACTTGAGAGATCAATTTCATTGATCACAAATATGCGATTACATAATAATTTGTGGGTATTTATAGTCTCCCAACAAAAGAAGTTAGTGACCGTGATTTAATCTCGATCCCTTTAAATCTCCACAGAAGACGAAGTCAATTTGAGCATTACAAACTTTATGAAATTAAAATAATAAATAAAGTTTTCTAACCACTCATGAAATGATGCTTGCAACTTCATCCACTACTTCAACTGTGCAAATATTTACTTTTGAATCTTCAAATGGTCTTGACTCAAACGAATCAGCTTGTAACACATGAAATGATGGTTGAACCTAGCCTATCCAATTTTGTAGATGAAGTATGAATACTTGTTGAATCTTCTTGGCCTTGGGTTGTGTAATAGGTCCAGTTGGAACACCGTGATTCTTATCATCATCCCCCTCTTCAAAAAGATTCGTCCTCGAATCAGACAAATCATCACCTACATCAAAAGAACTCAACTCAGCAACTTTGAAAGTAGAATGTACACCGTGATTCTTATCATCATCCCCCTCTTCCGGATTCGTCCTCCCATCAGAAAAATCATCACCTACATCAAAAGGACTCAACTTAGCAACATTGAAAGTAGAATGTATTGACAATTCTACGGGAACATCAATTTTATTGTTCCATTCAATAAAATGAGTCATTTTACTAAACGTCTTGTAGAGAATTTATAGTCGAATAAAGAATTCTTATAGAGCATTTATAGTCAAATGAAAATTCATTAGTAAAATTATTTACGCTAATTCATTGAAATTTTAAAAAGAAATCATCTCTGAATTTAGATAAGATAGTAAGTTATACTACTTGAATCAGGTGTAGTGAATTCATTGAAATTTTAAAAAGAAATCATCTCTAAATTTAGATAAGATAGTAAGTTATACTACTTGAATCAGGTGTAGTGAAGGTCGAACCAACACGTGACCTTCAAATCTTCAATATTACCGTCTCCCAACTAAGCTATCCCCTATAACATTGAAAATGAAAATTCTACAATTTTAAAAAGAAATAATCACTAAATTTAGATTAAATAGTCAAGTAATTTTAAAAAGAAATAATCACTCATCTTAGATTGAATATTTAGGTTATGCAAGTTAGTCAATTTGAATTAGGTGGGGTGAACCTGGATCAAACATGTGACTTTCAAATCTTCAGTGACGCTCTCCAAACGGAGCTATCCCCACTAACATTAAAAATAAAAATTCATCGATAAAGATATTTTCACTACTTCATTGAGATTTTAAAAAGAAATAATCCCTAATTTTAAATTGAATAGTCACGTTACTTAGTCAACTTGAATTAGGTGTGGTGAACGTGGATCAAACACGTGACCTTGAGATCTACAGTGACGCTATCCCCGCTAACATTAAAAATGAAAACTCATTAGTAAGGTATTTAGCTAACTCATTGATATTTTAAAAGGAAATAATCACTTGCAACCAACTGCGGTATCCCGCTAATTCATTATCGTTGAAATTTTGAAATTTTAAAAATAAATAATAACTAATTTTTTATTGAATAGTCCGCTTATGCAAATGGAAACAAGTGCGGTGAACGTGGAGATTAATGGAAACAGGTGCGGTGAACGTGGAGATTAAACACGTGTTCTTCAAATCTTTAGTTTGACACTCTTCCAACTGAGCTATCCCTGCGAACATTAAAAATAAAAATTCATATGTAAAGCTAGATGCGAGCACATAAATAATTGTGAACCAAGTGCGGTGAACGTGGATCAAACACGTGACCTTCAGATCTTCAGTCTGACGCTCTCCCAACTGAGCTATCCCCGCAATCATTATCGTTGAAATTTTGAAATTTTAAAAATAAATAATAACTAATTTTTTATTGAATAGTCCGCTTATGCAAATGGAAACAGGTGCGGTGAACGTGGAGATTAATGGAAACAGGTGCGGTGAACGTGGAGATTAAACACGTGTTCTTCAAATCTTTAGTTTGACACTCTTCCAACTGAGCTATCCCTGCGAACATTAAAAATAAAAATTCATATGTAAAGCTAGATGCGAGCACATAAATAATTGTGAACCAAGTGCGGTGAACGTGGATCAAACACGTGACCTTCAGATCTTCAGTCTGACGCTCTCCCAACTGAGCTATCCCCGCAATCATTATCGTTGAAATTTTGAAATTTTAAAAATAAATAATAACTAATTTTTTATTGAATAGTCCGCTTATGCAAATGGAAACAGGTGCGGTGAACGTGGAGATTAATGGAAACAGGTGCGGTGAACGTGGAGATTAAACACGTGTTCTTCAAATCTTTAGTTTGACACTCTTCCAACTGAGCTATCCCTGCGAACATTAAAAATAAAAATTCATATGTAAAGCTAGGTGCGAGCACATAAATAATTGTGAACCAAGTGCGGTGAACGTGGATCGAACACGTGACCTTCAGATCTTCAGTCTGACGCTCTCCCAACTGAGCTATCCCCGCAATCATTATTGTTGAAATTTTGAAATTTTAAAAATAAATAATAACTAATTTTTTATTGAATAGTCCGCTTATGCAAATGGAAATAGGTGCGGTGAACGTGGAGATTAAACACGTGTTCTTCAAATCTTTAGTTTGACACTCTCCCAACTGAGCTATCCCTGCGAACATTAAAAATAAAAATTCATATGTAAAGCTAGGTGCGAGCACATAAATAATTGTGAACCAAGTGCGGTGAACGTGGATCGAACACGTGACCTTCAGATCTTCAGTCTGACGCTCTCCCAACTGAGCTATCCCCGCAATCATTATTGTTGAAATTTTGAAATTTTAAAAATAAATAATAACTAATTTTTTATTGAATAGTCCGCTTATGCAAATGGAAATAGGTGCGGTGAACGTGGAGATTAAACACGTGTTCTTCAAATCTTTAGTTTGACACTCTCCCAACTGAGCTATCCCTGCGAACATTAAAAATAAAAATTCATATGTAAAGCTAGGTGCGAGCACATAAATAATTGCGAACCAAGTGCGGTGAACGTGGATTGAACACATGACCTTCAGATCTTCAGTCTGACGCTCTCCCAACTGAGCTATCCCCGCAATCATTAGAAATGAAAATTCATCAGTAAAGATATTTTTGCTGATTCATTGAGATTTTAAAAAGAAATAATGACTAATTTTTTATTGAATATTATGCAAATAGAAACAGGTGCGGTGAACGTGGAGATCGAACACGTGAAGCTATCCTCGCTAACATACATAAAAGTGAAAGTTTTTAAGTAAAGATATTTTGTGACATAAGAATCGTGGGGATGTAGCTCAAATGATAGACCGCTTGCTTTGCATTCGAGAGGTACGGGGATAGATACCACGCATCTCCAAAATAAAACTATCTATTATTAAATATATTATTGAAAATTATCTCTTTTCAATTTTTCCTTATTCATGACAGGTTGAGTAGCGACATTTCTTCATTTTCACTATTATTGATGATGGAAAATTTAGGGTTTTGTGATGCAAGAATTGTGGGGATGTAGCTTAGATGGTAGAGCTCATTTAGCATGCGAGAGGTAAGGGGATATCCCGCATCTCCAAAAGAAACTATTTGTTATTAATATTTTACTTCTATTCAACCTTTCCTTATTTATGACATAATTAGCCGAGATATTTTTTCATTTTCACTACATTTGATGATGGGACATTTAGGATTTTCTAATATAAATATTATGGGAATGTAGCTTAGATGGTAGATTGCTTGCTTAGCATGCGAGAGGTACGGGGATCGGATTGATACCCCATATCTCCAAACGAAACTATTCGTTATTACTATTTTATTTCTATTCAATTTTTCCTTATTTATGACATAATGAATAGCGTTATTTTTTTATTTTCACTATTATTGATGACGAGATGTTTAGGATTTTAGGACGTAAGAATCTTGAGGATATAGCTTAGATGGTAGAGCGTTTGCATCCCATGTGAGAAATACTAGGATCGATACCATGCATCAACAAAGGAAACAATTACTACATATATTAGTTCTTTTAAATTTTTCCTTATTTATGACATAATCAGCCGGGATAGTTTTTCATTTTCAATATCATTGATGATAGAAAGTTTAGAGTTTTTTGATGTAAAATCGTGGGAATGTAGCATGCGAGAGATACGAGAATCGATATCTCGCATCTCCAAAAGAAACTATTCGTTATTACTATTTTATTTCTATTCAATATTTCCTTATTTTAATAAAATTAATATTAACTTAATCAACAAAAATTTGTATTTTTTTTAAAATTATAATCTAAATTAATAAAAATACCATTGAACTTTGCACTTTATTTAAAAAAAAAATACTCCTAATTAAGAAAAAAAATACAGTTGAATTTTCAAAAAAAAAAAAAAAGCTTCAAAACTACTCTTTAACTTTCAAAAGTGTTTAAAAAAAGATAGATGGGGAGAAAATTGAAGGTTATTTTAGGGGAAGGTTTTCAAGATCAGTATAAGATCCTGAAAACATAACAAGAGCTAATATCCTAGCTTAAGGTCGCGATTAAGAACCTACTAATAGGCTACATACTAAGTTTTACTCACTCCATGTTTATCATTTTTTTTTAAGTAACTAAGAGTTGGTCGTGGATGAGAGTGGACTTTGGAGTGTGGGCCATGGACTAACCTCTGTTTTTAATCTAGTATTTTTTGTTCTTCTTTTGAGTCTGCTTCTCATTTTGTGTTTGTAACGAGTATGTATATGTAACACTAAAAAATGAAGGAAATTAGCTCCCATAAGAATAAGAATAAGGCACTCATGAAAGACCCAAATGATAGAAAGGAAAAAAAATTAAAGGATTAAGTAAGAACAAGGAACTTAGTCAAGTAACTCATGTACCTATAAGTGATTTCAAGGAGTTAAAAGGCTTTTGAAAAGGATTGGAAAGATTTGTAATTCTTTATCTAGAAGGAATCTCAAGATTCAATAAAAGGAAAAAATGATAAAAAAAAAGGATGAGGAATTTGTAGAACAATTATGAATTTTTTTGAGAAAAATAATAATAAAATATTAGAAAAGTGGCAAATTACCAAAATACTCCTAGAAGAATGGATAATTATAGAAATGTCACTTTAATTAGAATCAGAGCATCTACCATGACCATCCAAGCAAAATCCTTCGAACTCAAATTTCAACCGTCGGATCTCCTCCGAAATTTGATATGATCTAGAACGAACACGCACAGATCATCACATCCAACGACTAGTATTCAAAGCCAAGGTCGGTAAGGATATGATCAGAGTTGATATCTCTAAAAAATTATCCAGAAAGTTCGATCTCTAAATAACGAAGATTCTGGAGCTCGAGGATATAGCTTAGATGGTAGAGCGTTTGCATCCCATGTGAGAAATACTAGGATCGATACCATGCATCAACAAAGGAAACAATTATTAAATATATTAGTTCTTTTAAATTTTTCCTTATTTACGACATAATCAGCGGGGATAGTTTTTCATTTTCAATATCATTGATGATAGAAAGTTTAGAGTTTTTTGATGTAATATCATGGGAATGTAGCATGCGAGAGATACGGGGATCGATACCTCGCATCTCCAAAAGAAACTATACGTTATTACTATTTTATTTCTATTCAATATTTCCTTATTTTAATAAAATTAATATTAACTTAATCGACAAAAATTTGTATTTTTTTTAAAATTATAATCTAAATTAATAAAAATACCATTGAACTTTGCACTTTATTTAAAAAAAATACTCATAATTAAGAAAAAAAATACAGTTGAATTTTCAAAAAAAAAAAAAAAAGCTTCAAAACTACTCTTTAACTTTCAAAAGTGTTTAAAAAAAGATAGATGAGGAGAAAATTGAAGGTTATTTTAGGGGAAGGTTTTCAAGATCAGTATAAGATCCTGAAAACATAACAAGAGTTAATATCCTAGCTTAAGGTCGCAATTAAGAACCTACTAATAGGCTACATACTAAGTTTTACTCACTCCATGTTTATCATTTTTTTTCAAGTAACTAAGAGTTGGTCGTGGATGAGAGCGGACTTTGGAGTGTGGGCCATGGACTAACCTCTGTTTTTAATCTAGTATTTTTTGTTCTTCTTTTGAGTCTGCTTCTCATTTTGTGTTTGTAACGAGTATGTATATGTAACACTAAAAAATGAAAGAAATTAGCTCCCATAAGAATAAGAATAAGCCACTCATGAAAGACCCAAATGATAGAAAGGAAAAATAATTAAAGGATTAAGTAAGAACAAGGGACTTAGTCAAGTAACTCGTGTACCTACAAGTGATTTCAAAGAGTTAAAAGGCCTTTTGAAAAGGATTGGAAAGATTTGTAATTCCTTATCTAGAAGGAATCTCAAGATTCAATAAAAGGAAAAAATGATAAAAAAAAAAGAAAAAAGATGAGGAATTTGTAGAACAATTATGGTTTTTTTTTTAGAAAAATAATAATAAAATATTGGAAAAGTGGCAAATTACCAAAATACTCCTAGAAGAATGGATAATTATAGAAATGCCACTTTAATTAGAATCAGAGCATCTACCGTGACCATCCGAGCAAAATCCTTCAAACTCAAATTTCAACCGTCGGATCTCCTCCGAAATTTGATATGATCTAGAACGAACACGCACAGATCATCACATCCAACGACTAGTATTCAAAGCCAAGGTCGGTAAGGATATGATCAGAGTTGATATCTCTAAAAAATTATCCAGAAAGTTCGATCTCTAAATAACGAAGATTCTGGAGCTCTCAATGTTGGTTTAAGCTCCTCCTAAAAAGTATGGAGTAGGAGCAATAATACGATCCGCCATGAAGAAAGTACCCGGAAACCATTCCCCCAAATCAATCCGCCATTGATGAACTTCTAGAAAAATTTGAAAATCCAATCCGAGGATACATGATAACTCGTCGAGCAAGAATGATTCCAATCAGTTTCTGCACAAGAAAGTGCCCGGAAACCATTCCCTCAAATCAATCCGCCATTGAAGAACTTCAAGAAAAATTTGAAAATTCAATCCGAGGATACATGATAACTCGTCGAGCAAGAATGATTCCAATCAGTTTCTGCACCTTCAAGGAATGCTTCCATAGAAGACCACGAAGAAAAGTAACCTCGAAAGCGTGCCAAATTGAAGGAAATAGGTATAAGAAATCTTGCGTTTCGAGTGAGTTGCATACCGAGAAACGGTTTCTTGAAATTAAGGTCCTACACTCAAAGACGTTCCCCCCAAACCAATTCCTTTAGCCTGAGAAGATAGGATATGGACCCTTTTATACCCTTTGTTTTAAAAATGTCTTATGTTGTCATTCCTACCCAGGTCATTGGATTCAAAGTCCGAAGTGCTAACCACTACACCATAGAATCCCTTGTAAAAATTAAATTGTGGATAAGAGTCAAAATTTTGAAGGAATCGAGAGCTGAAAAGTCGTAGAATAAGCTACACACGAGATCAATTAAGGTCCTACACTCAAAGACGTTTGTTTTATAAAATGTCTTGTGTTGTCATTCCTTCTTCAGTGTTTTCACATCAAGGTCATTTTTCTTAAAGCTCCTATCGGGAGTTGAACCCAGGTCATTGGATTCAAAGTACAAAGTGCTAACCACTACACCATAAAACCCCTTGTAAAAATTTATTTTTGGAATGGTTTTCCTATTTTATGTAGATTCCACAAGAAGAGAGATCCTATCACGAGTCAAACTCAAGTTATTGGATTCAAAGTTCTAGAGCTGTTTTATCTAACTCATTGTGATCTTGAGCACCTTTAGAGTGGTTGCAACCCTCCCGTGTTGATTGAAGCTCTCGGAGAACATGTAATTATATATATTTCTTATAGTTAATTTATATATGGTTGTATATTGCAAACAAATTGAAATAATACTTTACATCCCAGTCTTTCTTTCTTCCATGCAAAACTTAATATGAAAACTATATTATTTCAATATTCACTCGAGAAACAAGGGGTGAAAACTATATTATTTCAAACCCTCCATTATTACTTCTACTTTGCGTGAAAATGCTTCCACTAAATCATGTTACTAACTAGTTGGTTTGGTTCGGTTCAATTCTTGGGTCCACTAGATTGAATCGACCTAGCTCAATTAAACTCTTGATAATATAAAAATCATAAGTTTCTTAAACTACGTAAACTTAAAAGTTTAACCCCTAATTTTTTTAGAATGTTTAGCTTTGTGTCTAGTTGATCTCTAAATGCTTAGAAGTATCTAATAAGACTTCTATTCAAGGAACTTTTCTCTATAAAAGATGTAAAACTTCAGATTTATTATTAAGGATTTTCAAATGAGTGATTTGATATATTATAGAGGACAAAATATTTATTTGTTTCAAATATCTTATGTTGACCATTCTTTTTTGTCGAGTATTTTGAATATTATCATTGTGAGTTACTAATGGCATTAGATTGAATCTCATTAATAACAATAATCCCAAAACTCAGGTAAAGATGACATCAAAATTAATACTTTAATTTCATCTTCAAAATTTATTTCCACTTAACTCAGTTGACTGATAATTATAATAGTGACCAGTGCAAATGTATTTACAACCTTAAAAGGTAAAATTATAAGGAGTACAAGAGAAAAGTGCTTAAAATAGTTTTAAAATATAGAAAAAAAATAGTAGGAATTGGTCAAAGTCAACATCCATTGATCACTTATGGCATAGCACAACATAGATGAGGGTAACATTTTTTTATTTCTCTACTATATTAGGCCATTTGGTTTATTGGCTTTACAAGATGGAGACATGAAGTTTTCTATGTTTGAATAAATTTGGTTGATTGTTTTCTAGTTAGCATTGATACCATCAAAAACTTATTTATTTCTTTGAAATGTTTGAGTTTACAATTTACCTATTTTCGTTTTTCTACTTTGTCTGCCTGCATTTAGAAATGAAGCAAAATTAGTGCGAGGGTTTTAGGCAGATTGTTATAATTCTAATTTTTAACTAAAAAGAAATTAGTTTGGTTGTCACGCTTAAAACTAACCTATTATCCTTCCACCAATAGGAGCAAAAGGCATTACTATGTAAAACTAGTTTTATGTCATTTATTCAACATAAGGGTGTTAGCATGCATTTGGAAATGAACCCATATTTAAAAAATTTAGATAAAATAGAAAAGAATTGTTATCTCAAAGACAATGATACTATGTGAAACTAGCCTTAAGATGCTTTCTTAACTCTTAGGGGCAAAAAAGAATATTTTAGAGAGCTCTTCCTTTTATTTAATATTTTGATATTTAAGAGAAGAGAAAATGAGTAAAAATAGGAGACATTTTATAGATTTAGGAGAAGTGAAAACAAGAAGGGAGTCATGACCCATTTTAGGTGGGTTCTAAAAGCACGGATTGCAAGTTAAAAGAGGTTGAAAACAAAGTAAAATATTTTCTCGAAATAAAAAAAGAATTAAAATATAATGAACATATATATTTACATTATATTCAA
>NW_019268748.1:0-9921 GCF_002738365.1 Cucurbita moschata
CGTAGTGGGAAAGTAAACATTTTTGTGGCATTATTTTACATTACTTTTATTTCACATGTTTAAATTTTCTTTTCCAGTTTTAATGTTTCGTATCATTGTGAGACTTAAAGGAACGTTTCAGGAGAACGGTAGATGTGAAAGTTCCGAGGTGATTTAAAGGTGTCACAATGTACGACATGGATTGTGATATGAGGTATCCAAAATATGACATACAATTATGAAACCGTGACTTGAGATTGAGCGAAGTGGGAGATTCACGATGAGGAATGTATAGAAATTTTTCAAACAAGTCTAGACTTTTCTCAAGTTTTACTGGTAGGAATGGTTAAAAATCTATATGAACCCTAAGTTAAGTAAAATTTAAGGGCATGTGGAAGATTTAAGCCGGACGCCTATTAGAATTAGTAACCGTCACGGCAGCATTATGTAAAACATGATGATACTTCACCTGCCTCGTGGTGTACGCGTCGTACCATCGTGATGGTATAGGGGTATCCCCAAATGCATGAGCACACATAATGCATGAGGTCCGAATATTTTTTCGTTTTCAACATTATTAAATATAACCTCGCCATAGTTTTTCGTTTATATCATATCATTTCTCATATCATACATAAATCTAACTGGGTTATATTTCATGCCATTTATCGTGATTTCATGACATTCATATCATGCTATATACACACAATTTAGGAGACATAACATAACGTTCCATGCTGTTAACATAACATTTCATCATATACATATCGCATCACAATATATCATATCGTAAACATGTCAATTTATCACATATCTCATACCATGGCATATTTCATGTCATTTTCATATCATATGAGAACATATACATATATCCGTCATTCACATGCCGTATCATAATCATACCATATTGTAAACTTTTAGTGGTCATATCGTTTCCTAACTTATCATGGCCTTAACGTTCTTATACATGTCACAGTCATATCATTACATGAACGTACCTTAGTCATATGGAATGCTATCTTCTATCATTCTATCATAATTGTATCCCTTTCTACCCATAACCCTATCTTATTCTTTTATCAATCGATCGTGACCATATCGTTTTTGTCAATCTCTCATATCCATAGCACTTCGATACATACCATAAGAATATATGTTTATTTACTAGTATAAGAATCTAGTACTTCTGAGATCTTCGTTTCTTTTTTTTCTTCCTCTCTCTCTTCTGGTGCTTTTTCGTTCCGTTCTTTTTTGTTTTTTTGTTTTTATATTTTCCCTTATCTCTCCCTCCTCTCGGGATTCTTACCTTCAAATCTTTCATTTTATTTTATTTTTCATTCGATTAACAGTTTTAAAATCTTTCCTTTTTTTAGTGTGTTCACAAATATTTGACCGATTTTGAATTTATTCATTTGTCCACTTATATGGAATTACCCTTTGAAGTTACTGATAATTACTGACGTGACATTACTAATTAATATGATTTACTAAAATTCATATAAATGTATTGACATCTAATTTCTAACTCAAACCAAAACAATTGCAACAATTAAGGAAGATTTAACTTATAATTTAATGTGCTTTTCTAAAAATAAAATTACAATAAAAGGAAAAAAAAAACTTAACATATACCTTAACAATATGATATTCTAGAATAATAGGTGGGTTGAGGGGAGATAATTGGAAAAGGGATGAGAGATTTTTTAAGAGAAGTGAGGAAGGATGGTTTTTAATTATTTATTATT
Organism: Cucurbita moschata; assembly: GCF_002738365.1. NCBI lineage: Eukaryota > Viridiplantae > Streptophyta > Magnoliopsida > Cucurbitales > Cucurbitaceae > Cucurbita > Cucurbita moschata. The sequence goes on from NW_019268748.1 coordinate 1,725, forward strand.
ATTCTTTTTTTTTTTTTTAACTTAACTTTTGTTTATTCTTTTTGCTATTACATTTAAAGACTTTTCTATGCTCGACATATAGGTTTGAGTGATGTCTTTAGGCTCATTAATTCTCCGTAGCTTAAGTATTTGACTCGAATTAAATATTAAAGGAGGTTTGTAGACCTGTTTAATAGTTGTCGCAATGAAGTGATATTGGATAGTCAATTTTCTGGTGCGAATCTTCCATCAAGAGTTTCAGTCGTGTACTTTTCTGAGCCGCTCGAGCTGCTGCTCTATACTCTGCTTGTGTAGTTGATAATGATACTGTTGGTTGTCTCTTGCTACACCAAGAAATTGTTCCCGAAAAAAACTTGAACACATACCCAATGGTTGATCCCCGAGCTTCGTGGTCTCCTGCATTGTCAGCATCATAGTATCCAACTAGTTTTCAGTCTTTGTTTCTTTTGTTCAAAAGACCATAGTCGATTGTACCTTTGACATATCTGAAAAAACATCGAGTTGCATCCAAATGGGGCTTCTTTGGACTTTGGATGTACCGTCTCATAACCCCAACTGCATAAGAAATTTCAGGCCGAGTTAAAGTTAGGTAGATAAGACTACCTACTAGTTGTCGGTATGTCGTTTCATCATTCAACTTTTTTTCTTCGTGTTCACAAATCTTGGCATTTGTCTCCGTCGAAGCTTGCACTTAACATGTTGAACTTCCGAAGCATATCTCTTGTATACTTTTGTTGGCAGAGAAACAATCCTTCATCTATGCGATCAACTTCTGTGTGATCAACTTCTACGTCTTCGCACTAGTTCCCAAGTTTGATTATGCTCTAGGGCTATAATTTCTTCCTCCATCGCTTTCTGCCAAACCGAGTTTTGTGATGCATCTTCATATGTCTCTAGTTCAGAAACTCTGTCTTCTACAATAGCTGCATTTGCATACTTAGGATTTGGCCTTCGGATTCTATTTGATCGCCTAAGTTGCTGATGTGTCGTTTCATTTTTATCAGATTCGCTTGATTGAGTCACCTCTTGCTTTCCAATACCAATGTCACTTGGATCTTCAGGCGCATCAACCTTTTATTTAATTTGCGTATTTTGCTCCCCCATCATGTGTTGTAGAATTTCTTCGATGTTTGAATCTGGTAGGACTTTCATCTGTTGTAGAATTTCTTCGATGTTGTGGTAGACCTTTGAGCATAGATTTCTGCATAATTAGCTTCAACTTATGGTAGCTAACATGTCCAATCTTGCATGCCATAGATCTGTCATCTCATTCTTTTGGGTCTTGTCAATATAGGCAGACTCTGCAAATAGGACGTAAACAGACTCCACTCTTCGTCCTTTTGTTGCCAGCTTTTCTATTATCTTAACAACTTGATAGACTTTTACATCTTTTTGCCCAAACAAGACGTAGTTTCCTCATGTTGTTAGTTGTGGCACTGACAACAAGCTCTTGTTTATATCCGGTACATGATAAACATTATACAGTGACACTGACAACAAGCTCTTGTTTATACTCTTTCTTGTCTTGCAATTTACTCTGATCGCCAGTTATATGGTTTGAGCATCCTGTATCAACGATCCAGTCATTCTCATAATTTATATGGTCTCCCATCATCGCCATGAGTGCTAGCTCGTCTTCTTCTATGGCATATAGTACATCTGCATCCCATTTCTCCTCCATCTCCATGTTGGAGGATGCCACATTGCTTTCGACGGATTTTTCTGGGACCAACAATCTCTAGACAAGTGGCCCTTCTTCCTGCAATTATAGCAATTAGCTTCAAATCTCTTTCCTTGAGAACTCCTGTTGTCATTCTTCTGAGCTCTCTCAGGTTGTGCAGTTCCTTGATGACTCCTTCTTTTGTCACCGTTTTTGTATCCACGTTTGGAAGATGACTTATCGTTGCCCCGACTTTCACTCGTGTAGAGTGCTTCTTCTTCACCCTTTAATGTGATGCCTCCCATTTGTTTAGCCATGGCTTCTTGGCTGGCTAACAATTTTTCAAACTCTACAAGTGATGGTTGAGTGGGCCATCCTTGTACAACAATAATGAAGCTTATATATTATGGTCGCAATTTGTGGATAATGATCCTCTTCATTCGATCTTCTCCAATTGTAGACTTCGATTCTAGTTTAGTAATCTTTCGGCAGATCGTCTCGACTTTGTGGAAGTACTGAGCAATCGTCATGTCATGTTGTGAAATTGACAATAGCTCGTTCTCTAGAAGTTGTAGCCACGTATCGTTCTTCTTGGAGAACAACATCACGAACGTGTCCCATGCTTCCTTCGATGTCTTGTCATCCCAAATATGTTCTAACATCTCTTCTTTGATTGTGGTCTTCAAGGCAAACATTGCTTTGCCAGCTTTGATTCTCTATTTGCGCAAGGCATCGTTGGAATCCTCTACTACCGACATAGTTTCACTTCCGCCAATGATCTCCCAAAGATCCTGTCCTTGTAAATAGGACATCATGCATGTTACCCACGTATTGTAGTAGTTGTTGTTGAGCTTTTTTATTCCTCCTACGATTTGGAAATCACCCATCGTGTTGACAATACCTCAGTAATACCAAACAAGCTTTTTCGACACAAGGCTTGTAGAGTCACAGACTACTCACGACACAAAGAAACTCTCTCAATAATAATCTCAAGAAATCGTTTCTTATGTCGATGATCGGACAAAGCTGCTGCAGCCACAAAGTAGGCTAAGAATTCCAAGAGATCAGACAACCTATACTAACCTCGCTCAGATACCAGATTATTGAACACAACTCTATGTTGGAAACACTCGAACTATTTATTAAGACCAATTGAGAAGAAAATACAAGACACTTTGTAGAATACTACTACTTTATATTGTTTCGGATTTCTTGGGATGAAAAACTAGGTAGGGTCGAGGGGTATTTATACTATACCCTACGCAATCTAGACCTAACAAATCTAAATCTTTTTCCTAAAATATCGAGATCTCTTTCCTAAAATATCTAGTATCTTTCCTAAAATCTCTACTAAAATAAATATACAATGGGCTCGTATAATTATTAGGCTTGATTCTATTGGGATAGTGATGATATTTTAACACCGCACACCATTTACCTATAATCAACGTCAAATACATGATCAACGCGGAGAAGACAAGTTGATGCAACTACTCATGAGGCTGAACGAGACTTATAAAATGGTGAGATCTAACATATTGATGATGACTCCATTACCTAAGGTGAGACAAGCCTATTCATTACTCGTACAAGAAGAGATGTAGTATCGGGTAACTTCTAAACCTACTGAGAATTTCTCGATTGCATCAACAGTGCGGAAGAAAACAACATATTCAAAATTCGCCAAAGACGAATCATGTGAACACTGCAATAAAAGTGGTCATACAATTGATGAGTGTCGAATCGTTACGTTTTACTATAAATTTTGTGATAGAAGGGGACATAAAGAAGATCGATGTCGACAGAAAAATAATTATGGAAGGGCAACACAAGTCAATCAACGCAACAATCATGGATATCGATCATTTGCAAATATGGCCGATGTTTCTCAGTTGAATACAAAAGAACAGTCACCTAATTCCATTCCAAATTTTTCTTCTGAGCAATTACAACAGTTAGCACAAGCATTATCTGCACTCAATCATCATCCTTCTAGTAATTCTGACAATAGCATCAATGTTGCAGGTTTGTTTCCAGTATCTGCAATATCTATTAACTCTACAAGTTCTAATCCATGGATTCTCGATACGGGAGCTATGGATACTACGAATCATATAGTATCCGAAGCTTCTATTATGAATGAACCAAACGTTGCCACCATATCTACAATAAATTTGCCTAATGGAGGGACAGCACATGTGTCACAATACTGGCAATGTTTCCTTTAATCCTCACCTTAAATTAAATAATGTTTTATGTGTGCCTTCATTCAATTTAAACCTAATGTCCATCAGCAAACTTACCAACGACATGAAATGTTATGTCACCTTCTATCCTGATTCTTGTGTTATGCAGGACTTGGCTACATTGAGGATGATTGTCTCGGGTAAACAATTCGGAGGTCTCTGTCTAGTTCTCCATCTCGAATCAAATCTTCAGCTCACCAAGTATCTCAGTCATCTAACTTGTGGCATTTACGCCTAGGTCATCCTTCTTTTCCTTGTTTTAAATTTCTTGCTGAGCAATTGCATCTTAATAATGCTATTTTTTCTCATAACTGTAGTATTTGCCCATTAGCAAAACAAACTAGACTGTCTTTCCCAAGAAGCTCGATAACAACTCATTCTGCCTTTGATATGTTACATTGTGATGTTTGGGGACCACATAAATTTCTAACCCGTTATGGTTTGCGTTTTTTTCTCACTATTGATGATGATTTTACTCGATGTACTTGGGTTTTTCTTATGCAACATAAATCAGAAGTACATCATTTGTTAATGAACTTTGTTAAATTCATTCAAACTCAATTTCATACTACTATCAAGATAGATAGATCAGACAATGGGACTGAGTTCTTATCTTTGCAACCATTTTTTACTTCTTGTGACATTGACTTTCTGCGCACTTGTGCCTATATTCCAAAAAAAAAAAAAAATGGAGTCGTAGAATGCAACCATCGTAGTATGCTAAATGTAGCTAGGTCCCTTCTCTTTCAGTCACAGGTTCCACTTAATTTTTGGTAAGAGTGCATTTTGACTGTTGTTTATCTTATAAATAGAACACCATCACCATTGTTATCTAACAAGACACCCTTTGAAGCACTCTACAAACGACCACCTACATTTCACCATCTTAAAGTTTTTGGTTGTAAGTTTTATGCAACTGTAGTACACCCTAAGCAAAAATTTGAACCTCGGGCAATTCTTTGTGTTTTCGTAGGATATCCTTGTGGTCACAAAGGTTACAAGTTGTATGACATGCAAATTAAATTTTTTATTTTTTTTATCAGTCGTGCTGTTAAATTTTGTGACGATGATTTTCCTTTTTCATCAGCTTCACAAACTTTGACATTAGCTCCTTTAACTCCCGTTTTACCATTTCAAGATTCATCCTACTGAAACATCCATTCTAGTCCTCCCCTACCTTCTATTCCTTCACCTACTACTTCGTCGTCTCCTCCGCCTTCTGTTCCTTCTCCAGATTCACCCACTAGTTCTAACCTTATCCCACCCGATACATCAGTTCCACTCCGATGTTCTACTCGTACCAAACAGCTTCTAGCTTGTTATAATGTTTATGAGATGTCTTCTGGAGCCAATCATTTAACCTCTAGCTCAAGTCCCAACAATAGCACCAGGTATCCCCTTCATCATTACCTTTCATTCTCTCCTTTTTCTCCTACTCAACGTACTTTTCTAACTCTTATTACAGCCAAGACAGAACCTAAAACCTATGATGAGGTAGTTGGCGACCCATTATGGCCGCAGACTATGAATGATGAAATTGCAGCATACTTCTCTCGTTCCTCTACCACCTGGCCATAAAGCTATTGGCTGTCGTTGGGTGTACAAGATTAAACACAATTCTGAGGGTTCTGTTGAACGTTATGAAACTCCATTGGTAGCAAAGGGATACACTCATGTTGAGGGTGTTGATTACAAAGAGACATTTTCTCCTGCAGCGAAACTTACTACACTTTGTTGCTTACTCACTTTTGTCGTTGCTCGAAAATGGTTCACTCATTAGTTGGATGTTCAAAATGTCTTTCTCCATGGTAATCTAGACGAGAAAGTCTACATGTCTTTACCACCAGGTATTCGCCGACAGGGGGAGAATATAGTATGTCGGCTCCATAAATCTCTCTATGGTTTAAAACAGGCTTCTCGCAATTGTTTCTCCATATTCTCTACCACTATAAAATATGCAGGCTACATTCAGTAGCAGATTACTCTTTATATACAAAATAAAAAGAGATTCAACATCTCAAAACTAGTTTACTCGAGAAATGTCTTATCAAAGATTTAGGGAATTTGAAATATTTCCTAGGCATTGAATTTTCTAGGTCTAGAAAAGAAATTTTTATGTCTTAAAGGAAGTATGCTCTAGACATTCTTCAAGACAAAGGTCTTACAGAAGCACGTCCAGAAAAATTTCCTATGGAGCAAAATCTAAAACTTTCTTTAACAGAAGGAGAGAAGTTGAATGATCCAAGTACATACAAACGGTTGATTGACAGATTAATATATTTATCCGTTACTAGGCCTGACATAGTGTATTTAGTGTATTTAGTTTTTCACCAACGTACGAAACACATAGAAATAGATTATCATATAGTTCGAGAAAAAATACAAGTTGGAATCATCAAACCATGTTATGTTTCGACTAAAATGCAATTTGTAGATATTTTCACTAAAACTTTGGGAAGACATTAATTTGATTTTTTGAAAGACAAGTTGGGTGTGATTGCCATACACTCTCCAACTTGAGGGGGAATATTAAGATATAATATGTGGACAATATAGTATAATAATTAGTTTTGAATATATCTTAATTAATATTTTTTCCTTCATGATTTGATTGGTAGTATATTTTATTTTATTCTCAAGATTTAGTTAGTTTATATTTTCCCTTATTGTTAGGTATTAGTTCGTACCTTGTATCCTATTTAAACATTGTGAATATTAATGAAGATTGCGTTTTCGATCCCAATTCTATTTCTCATTCTTAACAGAAGTTCAAGTCAGAAAAAGAACTTAGGGGCCTAGGTACTTACAACAAAAACAAGAACAAGAAAAGAAAGAGTGCGATATCCTAGCATATAAAGCACACGATTAAGAGCCTACAAGTAGGCTACTTGCTAAGTCTTGTACTCATTCCTTATTTTGATATTTTTTTATTTTTTCAGGTAATAAGGATTTAGTCGAGGTTAGGAGCCGACTCTGGAGTAGGTTTCATAGACAAGCCACACCCGTCGTCTTCAACCCATTTGTTTTGAAACGTTTTGTGTTTTAACTATTGTGTTGTATTTTAATTACTCAGCCCGGTCCTTACATATGATGACCAAATAAAAGCCCCATTAGGCAAGGTCATGAGACACTATGAAAATTAGACTAGGTGAAGTACCCGAACGACCATAACATAAAATTCATTTCCATATTTCAAATAGTTATCAAATTGTTCCATCATTTAATAGAAAAAAACAAGAACTATTTCAAATGAACCTTATTTAGCTGATCTAGATCTCTCGGTGGTCGTTTGGTTTAAGGTTTTGTTTATGATGCTTATGAATCAAATAATTATGTCTAGTGTAGTATGGAAAATGTTTTAAGAAAGAGTGGACCTCATATATTCATGATACGTAGATGTACGACATAGAGACTAGTAAAGAGTTAACCAATTCATCTTAGGATCATGTACAAAACTGTGATTGATAAATACGACTTGGAGAGCCAAGTGACGAGATATGATGTAACACCCCAAAAAATAAAGGAAATTAGCTCCAATAAGAACAAGCCGCCCGTGTAAGATCCAAAGAATTCAAGGAACGAAATTAAGAGGATCAAGAATGACAAGAGTTTTAGCAAGTCATTTCTACGCCGTTAGAAGTAATTTTAAGAATTTAAGGCCTTTGGACAAAGATTGGAAAGGGAAAAGTAGGAGAAAACGACAAAAAAGTCATTTTTACAATTACCAAGGATCTTTCTCAATTTTCCATGTCTAGAAGGAATTACAAGATGGTCGAGAAGGAAAACCTGACCGACAACATCAAGGGATGAAGGATTTTAAGAAAAAATATGGATGTTTTGAGGAAAATAATCATAAAATATTCCAAATGTGACAAATTACAAAAAAAAAATACCCTTGAAGCTCCACTTAATTACAAAACTGTAATTAAAAAAGAATCTGCAACCAAATTTTGTTCCAGAACCGTCCAGCAGAAGAAAGTCAATCATATATTCACATTCAATCGTTGGACTGAGATACTATTTGGATATGTTTAACAAGGCTCAAGGTTCTTTAGATCGAATGGTTAAAGTTGAAAACCAATGTCGGTAGCACCTTCATCGTTTTAGATATTCACCACAATTCTAGAACAATCAATGGCGATGCAAGCTTGATCTGTAAATACGAAGTTACGGGCAATGTTTCAAGACAAGAATCGAGTGATGAAGATTCCTAAAATTCGAGTTTGAACAATCTTCAGCTTGATCTATATACATAAAATAATATGATCTGGTTGAATAACTTGTCATGGTG
>NW_019268748.1:10404-11424 GCF_002738365.1 Cucurbita moschata
TACATGAATAAACATGGATTCTATCCGAATGAAAGTGATCCAGAGTATAGATGACTAAGAAATTCTTAAAAAGAATTGAAACTTACCACCTATATCAACAAGATGCACTTGCTTTTTTGGTGGCTTAATCATAAGAACTTCGAGATTAAATGTGCTTTTCTTGGAGCAAACATGTGAGGGAGGAAAAGACATGTCGGAAGTACTTATGTCGGTCTGTGGTGACAGTTTTCATTCTTAGAAGCAAGGAGTAAATAACGTGACAATATTGTAAGGGGAGTATTAGGGCCAATAAATGCCAAATCCATATTTCCAAGCTTGAACATGGGCGGTTACAACTACAAACTTGAAACCCAACCAAATTATCAACATCAAAATAACTATAAAATCCCAAACGATAACTCCCACTTTTATTAGACTTAAATATACAACATCCTAAGTCTACAAGGAAACCCCACAACTCTATGTAGAATTATTACATGTGAAAGCAATTAAACATAAAAGAAAAAAAAAAAAAAGTAGGATTGGTGGGATCAAAATGAGCAAGGGAAACTTTACTTCATTTTTCCCAAGGGTGTATCAATTCAAACTTCCCCGAAGGAATATTTTTCAAGTAAAACCCATCATCAAAAGCTGCCCAAATGCAGTTTTTAAAGTCGCATCTTTCAGAAAGCCAAAACGAGTTCTCTGGCCAAAATACCTCAAATGAAGCATGTCCACTAGAACTATTAAAATTGCACCAAACAGAGTCGTACGCGAAAAGTTCATTTTGAAGCTCCAGTTGAATTGAGCTTGCTTGGCCAAAACGCGTTCGCTCAAATGGTCCTCTTTTGACTTGCAATGAGCATTTAAAACTGAGTTTGTTTGATAATTGTAAATAGTCATTTGCCATCTGGTTGCTGGTTGTTGCCCTTTTTCCCCTCCAACTTGTCTATTGAATCCGGCAAAACATGTGTTAATAAGAATGCTTGATTCCAAAGCCAAGAATAAGATAAAACCGAAGCTGGTTGGAGTCTTCATTTT
>NW_019268748.1:11704-28066 GCF_002738365.1 Cucurbita moschata
TAGTTCCCAAGTTTGATTATGCTCTAGGGCTATAATTTCTTCCTCCATCGCTTTCTGCCAAACCGAGTTTTGTGATGCATCTTTCTATGTCTCTAGTTCGTAAACTCTGTCTTCTACAATAGTTGCATTTGCATACTTAGGATTTGGCCTTCGGATTCTATTTGATCGCCTAAGTTGCTGACGTGTCGTTTCATTTTTATCAGATTCGCTTGATTGAGTCACCTCTTGCTTTCCAATACCAATGTCACTTGGATCTTCAGGCGCATCAACCTTTTATTTAATTTGCGTATTTTGCTCCCCCATCATCTGTTGTAGAATTTCTTCGATGTTTGAATTTGGTAGGACTTTCATCTGTTGTAGAATTTCTTCAATGTTGTGGTAGACCTTTGAGCATGGATTTATGCATAATTAGCTTTAACTTATGGTAGCTAACATGTCCAATCTTGCATGCCATAGATCTTTCGTCTCATTCTTTTGGGTCTTGTCAATATAGGCAGACTCTGCAAATAAGACGTAAACAGACTCCACTCTTCGTCCTTTTGTTGTCAGCTTTCCTATTATCTTAACAACTTGATAGACTTTTACATCTTTTTGCCCAAACAAGACGTAGTTTCCTCATGTTGTTAGTTGTGGCACTGACAACAAGCTCTTCTTTATATCCGATACATGATAAACATTATACAGTGACACTGTATTAGATTTTTTGCCAGACATGATTGTCGTAATTTGCTCCGCGTATCATATGGCTTCCTTTGTACTCTTTCTTGTCTTGCAATTTACTCTGATCGCCAGTTATATGGTTTGAGCATCCTGAATCAACGATCCAGTCATTCTCATAATTTATATGGTCTCCCATCGTCGCCATGAGTGCTAGCTCGTCTTCTTCTATGACATATAGTACCTCTGCATCCCATTTCTCCTCCATCTCCATGTTGGAGGATGCCACATTGCTTTCGACGGATTTTTCTTGGACCAACAATCTCTAGACATGTGGCCCTTCTTCCTGCAATTATAGCAATTAGCTTCAAATCTCTTTCCTTGAGAACTCCTGTTGTCATTCTTCTGAGCTCTCTCAGGTTGTGCAGTTCCTTGATGACTCCTTCTTTTGTCACCGTTTTTGTATCCACGTTTGGAAGATGGCTTATCGTTGCCCCGACTTTCACTCGTGTAGAGTGCTTCTTCTTCACCCTTTAATGTGATGCCTCCCATTTGTTTAGCCATGGCTTCTTGGCTGGCTAACAATTTTTCAAACTCTACAAGTGATGGTTGAGTGGGCCATCCTTGTACAACAATAATGAAGCTTATATATTATGGTCGCAATTTGTGGATAATGATCCTCTTCATTCGATCTTCTCCAATTGTAGACTTCGATTCTAGTTTAGTAATCTCTCGGCAGATCGTCTCGACTTTGTGGAAGTACTGAGCAATCGTCATGTCATGTTGTGAAATTGACAATAGCTCGTTCTCTAGAAGTTGTAGCCACGTATCGTTCTTCTTGGAGAACAACATCACGAACGTGTCCCATGCTTCCTTCGGTGTCTTGTCATCCCAAATATGTTCTAACATCTCTTCTTCGATTGTGGTCTTCAAGGCAAACATTGCTTTGCCTGCTTTGATTCTCTATTTGCGCAAGGCATCGTTGGAATTCTCTACTGCCGGCATAGTTTCACTTCCGCCAATGATCTCCCAAAGATCCTGTCCTTGTAAATAGGACATCATGCATGTTACCCACGTATTGTAGTAGTTGTTGTTGAGTTTTTTGATTCCTCCTACGATTTGGAAGTCACCCATCGTGTTGACAATACCTCAGTAATACCAAACAAGCTTTTTCGACACAAGGCTTGTAGAGTCACAGACTACTCACGACACAAAGAAACTCTCTCACTAATAATCTCAAGAAATCGTTTCTGATGTCGATGATCGGACAAAGCTGCTGCAGCCACAAAGTATGCTAAGAATTCCAAGAGATCAGACAACCTATACTAACCTCGCTCTGATACCAGATTATTGAACACAACTCAATGTGGGAAACACTCGCACTCTTTATTAAGACCAATTGAGAAGAAAATACAAGACACTTTGTAGAATACTACTACTTTATATTGTTTCGGATTTCTTGGGATGAAAAACTAGGTAGGGTCGAGGGGTATTTATACTATACCCTACGCAATCTAGACCTAACAAATCTAAATCTTTTTCCTAAAATATCGAGATCTCTTTCCTAAAATATCTAGTATCTTTCCTAAAATCTCTACTAAAATAAATATACAATGGGCTCGTATAATTATTAGGCTTGATTCTATTGGGATAGTGATGATATTTTAACACCGCACACCATTTACCTATAATCAACGTCAAATACATGATCAACGCGGAGAAGACAAGTTGATGCAACTACTCATGAGGCTGAACGAGTCTTATAAAACGGTGAGATCTAACATATTGATGATGACTCCATTACCTAAGGTGAGACAAGCCTATTCATTACTCGTACAAGAAGAGATGTAGTATCGGGTAACTTCTAAACCTACTGAGAATTTCTCGATTGCATCAACAGTGCGGAAGAAAACAACATATTCAAAATTCGCCAAAGACGAATCATGTGAACACTGCAATAAAAGTGGTCATACAATTGATGAGTGTCGAATCGTTACGTTTTACTATAAATTTTGTGATAGAAGGGGACATAAAGAAGATCGATGTCGACAGAAAAATAATTATGGAAGGGCAATACAAGTCAATCAACGCAACAATCATGGATATCGATCATTTGCAAATATGGCCGATGTTTCTCAGTTGAATACAAAAGAACAGTCACCTAATTCCATTCCAAATTTTTCTTCTGAGCAATTACAACAGTTAGCACAAGCATTATCTGCACTCAATCATCATCCTTCTAGTAATTCTGACAATAGCATCAATGTTGCAGGTTTGTTTCCAGTATCTGCAATATCTATTAACTCTACAAGTTCTAATCCATGGATTCTCGATACGGGAGCTATGGATACTACGAATCATATAGTATCCGAAGCTTCTATTATGAATGAACCAAACGTTGCCACCATATCTACAATAAATTTGCCTAATGGAGGGACAGCACATGTGTCACAATACTGGCAATGTTTCCTTTAATCCTCACCTTAAATTAAATAATGTTTTATGTGTGCCTTCATTCAATTTAAACCTAATGTCCATCAGCAAACTTACCAACGACATGAAATGTTATGTCACCTTCTATCCTGATTCTTGTGTTATGCAGGACTTGGCTACATTGAGGATGATTGTCTCGGGTAAACAATTCGGAGGTCTCTGTCTAGTTCTCCATCTCGAATCAAATCTTCAGCTCACCAAGTATCTCAGTCATCTAACTTGTGGCATTTACGCCTAGGTCATCCTTCTTTTTCTTATTTTAAATTTCTAGCTGAGCAATTGCATCTTAATAATGCTATTTTTTCTCATAACTGTAGTATTTGCCCATTAGCAAAACAAACTAGACTGTCTTTCCCAAGAAGCTCGATAACAACTCATTCTGCCTTTGATATGTTACATTGTGATGTTTGGGGACCACATAAATTTCTAACCCGTTATGGTTTGCGTTTTTTTCTCACTATTGATGATGATTTTACTCGATGTACTTGGGTTTTTCTTATGCAACATAAATCAGAAGTACATCATTTGTTAATGAACTTTGTTAAATTCATTCAAACTCAATTTCATACTACTATCAAGATAGATAGATCAGACAATGGGACTGAGTTCTTATCTTTGCAACCATTTTTTACTTCTTGTGACATTGACTTTCTGCGCACTTGTGCCTATATTCCAAAAAAAAAATGGAGTCTTAGAATGCAACCATCGTAGTATGCTAAATGTAGCTAGGTCCCTTCTCTTTCAGTCACAGGTTCCACTTAATTTTTGGTAAGAGTGCATTTTGACTGTTGTTTATCTTATAAATAGAACACCATCACCATTGGTATCTAACAAGACACCCTTTGAAGCACTCTACAAACGACCACCTACATTTCACCATCTTAAAGTTTTTGGTTGTAAGTTTTATGCAACTGTAGTACACCCTAAGCAAAAATTTGAACCTCGGGCAATTCTTTGTGTTTTCGTAGGATATCCTTGTGGTCACAAAGGTTACAAGTTGTATGACATGCAAATTAAATTTTTTATTTTTTTTATCAGTCGTGCTGTTAAATTTTGTGACGATGATTTTCCTTTTTCATCAGCTTCACAAACTTTGACATTAGCTCCTTTAACTCCCGTTTTACCATTTCAAGATTCATCCTACTGAAACATCCATTCTAGTCCTCCCCTACCTTCTATTCCTTCACCTACTACTTCGTCGTCTCCTCCGCCTTCTGTTCCTTCTCCAGATTCACCCACTAGTTCTAACCTTATCCCACCTGATACATCAGTTCCACTCCGACGTTCTACTCGTACCAAACAGCTTCTAGCTTGTTATAATGTTTATGAGATGTCTTCTGGAGCCAATCATTTAACCTCTAGCTCAAGTCCCAACACTAGCACCAGGTATCCCCTTCATCATTACCTTTCATTCTCTCCTTTTTCTCCTACTCAACGTACTTTTCTAACTCTTATTACAGCCAAGACAGAACCTAAAACCTATGATGAGGCAGTTGGCGACCCATTATGGCCGCAGACTATGAATGATGAAATTGCAGCATACTTCTCTCGTTCCTCTACCACCTGGCCATAAAGCTATTGGCTGTCGTTGGGTGTACAAGATTAAACACAATTCTGAGGGTTCTGTTGAACGTTATGAAACTCCATTGGTAGCAAAGGGATACACTCATGTTGAGGGTGTTGATTACAAAGAGACATTTTCTCCTGCAGCGAAACTTACTACACTTTGTTGCTTACTCACTATTGTCGTTGCTCGAAAATGGTTCACTCATTAGTTGGATGTTCAAAATGTCTTTCTCCATGGTAATCTAGACGAGAAAGTCTACATGTCTTTACCACCAGGTATTCGCCGACAGGGGGAGAATATAGTATGTCGGCTCCATAAATCTCTCTATGGTTTAAAACAGGCTTCTCGCAATTGTTTCTCCATATTCTCTACCACTATAAAATATGCAGGCTACATTCAGTAGCAGATTACTCTTTATATACAAAATAAAAAGAGATTCAACATCTCAAAACTAGTTTACTCGAGAAATGTCTTATCAAAGATTTAGGGAATTTGAAATATTTCCTAGGCATTGAATTTTCTAAGTCTAGAAAAGAAATTTTTATGTCTTAAAGGAAATATGCTCTAGACATTCTTCAAGACACAGGTCTTACAGAAGCACGTTAAGAAAAATTTCCTATGGAGCAAAATCTAAAACTTTCTTTAACAGAAGGAGAGAAGTTGAATGATCCAAGTACATACAAACGGTTGATTGACAGATTAATATATTTATCCGTTACTAGGCCTGACGTAGTGTATTTAGTGTATTTAGTTTTTCACCAACGTACGAAACACATAGAAATAGATTATCATATAGTTCGAGAAAAAATACAAGTTGGAATCATCAAACCATGTTATATTTCGACTAAAATGCAATTTGAAGATATTTTCACTAAAACTTTGGGAAGACATTAATTTTATTTTTTGAAAGACAAGTTGGGTGTGAATGACATACACTCTCCAACTTGAGGGGGAATATTAAGATATAATATGTGGACAATATAGTATAATAATTAGTTGTTGAATATATCTTAATGAATATTTTTTCCTTCATGATTTGACTGGTAGTATATTTTATTTTATTCTCAAGATTTAGTTAGTTTATATTTTCTCTTATTGTTAGGTATTATTTGGTACCTTGTATCCTATTGAAACATTGTGAATATTAATGAAGATTGCGCTTTCGATCCCAATTCTATTTCTCATTCTTAACAGAAGTTCAAGTCAGAAACAGAACTAAGGGGCCTAGGTACTTACAACAAAAACAAGAACAAGAAAAGAAAGAGTGCGATATCCTAGCATATAAAAGACACGATTAAGAGCCTACAAGTAGGCTACTTGCTGAGTCTTGTACTCCTCCCTTATTTTGATTTTTTTTTATTTTTTCAGGTAATAAGGATTTAGTCGAGGTTAGGAGCCGACTCTGGAGTAGGTGTCATAGACAAGCCTCACCCGTCGTCTTCAACCCATTCGTTTTGAAACGTTTTGTGATTTAACTATTGTGTTGTATTTTAATTACTTAGCCCAGTCCTTACATATGATGACCAAATAAAAGCCCCGTTAGGCAAGGTCATGAGACACTATAAAAATTAGACTAGGTGAAGTACCCGAACGACCATAACATAAAATTCATTTCCATATTTCAAATAGTTATCAAATTGTTCCATCATTTAATAGAAAAAAACAAGAACTATTTCAAATGAACCTTATTTAGCTGATCTAGATCTCTCGGTGGTCGTTTGGTTTAAGGTTTTGTTTATGATGCTTATGAATCAAATAATTATGTTTAGTGTAATATGGAAAATGTTCTAAGAAAGAGTGGACCTCATATATTCATGATACGTAGATGTACGACATAGAGACTAGTAAAGAGTTAACCAATTCATCTTAGGATCATGTACAAAACTGTGATTGATAAATACGACTTGGGGAGCCAAGTGACGAGATATGATGTACCACCCCAAAAAATAAAGGAAATTAGCTCCAATAAGAACAAGCCGCCCGTGTAAGATCCAAAGAATTCAAGGAAAGAAATTAAGAGGATCAAGAATGACAAGAGTCTTAGCAAGTCATTTCTACGCCGTTAGAAGTAATTTTAAGAATTTAAGGCCTTTGGACAAAGATTGGAGAGGGAAAAGTAGGAGAAAACAGCAAAAAAGTCATTTTTTCAATTACCAAGGATCTTTCTCGATTTTCTTTGTCTAGAAGGAATTTCAAGATGATCGAGAAGGAAAACCTGACCAACATCATCAAGTGATGAAGGATTTTAAGAAAAAATATGGATGTTTTGAGGAAAATAATCATAAAATATTCCAAATTTGACAAGTTACCAAAAAAATACCCTTGAAGCTCCACTTAATTACAAAACTGTAATTAAAAAAGAATCTGCAACCAAATTTTATTCTAGAACCGTCCAGCAGATGAAAGTCAATCATATATTCGCATTCAATTGTTGGATTGAGATACTATTTGGATATGTTTAACAAGGCTCAAGGTTCTTTAGATCGAATGGTTAAAGTTGAAAACACATGTCGGTAGCACCTTCATCGTTTTAGATATTTATGACCGAAATTTTAGAAATGTTAAAAATTAAAAAAATGAGAAAATTCACCGCAATTCTAGAACAATTAATGTCGATGCAAGCTTCATCTATAAATACGAAGTTACGGGCAATGTTTCAAGACAAGAATCGAGTGATGAAGATTCCTAAAATTCGAGTTTGAACAATCTTCAGCTTGATCTATATACATAACTTGTAATGGTGCGAACACCCTTATTTACCTCCGTCATCATTTTCTGATTTGCAATAAGTCAGTAAAGGTACGCCTTGATAATTAAGAATCGTCACTTTTCAATGCGATTCTGGATATTGGCTCGCAAAAAAAGTGAAAACATTAGAAGTTGATGCAAAAGTAAACAACAAAATCATATACAGATTATTTATAGTCTTTATTTTGTACAGATTTAGGATTTGTTTGTGTTTCATTTGGATCCTTTCCAACCATATATATATATAATCATTGCACTCCAACAAACCTACATGGACAACTATTAAAGATAGATTTTTATGTAAAAGGCTATTAAAAGAAAAACTAAAAAAACCAAAAGGATATCAAGGGTGTTTGTTTCTTAGGTTAGACTTTATTTAGTAAAGCATCACACCCAACTATCCAAAACTTAGGCTACTCTTTTTTCTCTCTCAAGGCCAATCATATACTTGTGGTAACTACAATGGGATCCTCTCCTTCTCAAATTTCTTCTATTTTGGTGCTCAAATTTTTTAAATAAAATGGAAACATGTATATTCATTTTCATTGCCATACATGCACTATTTTGTTAAAAGTCTCCATATGGTTGAAAACTCAAATATGAAATAAACTTAGTACAAAGAATTGCTAGATGATATATGGAGGTTAGTAAAATTTACGAATTTTATGGAGAGATAAGTACTTCAAGTACTAAGATAATAGTATTGATAGGCCCACTTTGTAATTGTTACAAATGATTTGATCCATATCGTTCATGTGAAGACAAGTGATGGGGGTATCATATACAATCAGTTTGTATAAGATTAGACCAAAAAATATTTAATCTCTCCTTGTAAATCGATTAATTGACTCGAGTTCTTTCCATATATCCTTTTTATGATCTTAACATTACCATTTTCAATTATTATACATATTTTCTTTTCGTCTTAAATTGTTACCCTTTCAAGTTTAAAACCTCAAATATTTCTTAATCCTTAAAGGATTTTGAGTAGAGTGATACCCGAGTTAAAGAGAATACATGAATAAACATGGATTCTATCCGAATGAAAGTGATCCAGAGTATAGATGACAAAGAAATGCTTCAAAAGAATTGAAACTTACCACCTATATCAACAAGATGCACTTGCTTTTTTTGTGGCTTAATCATAAGAACTTCGAGATTCAATATGCTTTTCTTGGAGCAAACATGTGAGGGAGGAAAAGACATGTCGGAAGTACTTATGTCGGTCTGTGGTGACAGTTTTCATTCTTAGAAGCAAGGAGTAAATAACGTGACAATATTATAAGGGGAGTATTAGGGCCAATGAATGCCAAATCCATATTTCCAAGCTTGAACATGGGGGGTTACAACTAGAAACTTAAACCCAACAAAATTATCAACATCAAAATAACTATAAAATCCCAAACCATAACTCCCACTTTTATTAGACTTAAATATACAACATCCTAAGTCTACAAGGAAACACCACAACTCTATGTAGAATTATTACATGTGAAAGCAATTAAACATAAAAGAAAAAAAAAGAGTAGGTTTTGTGGGATCAAAATGAGCAAGGGAAACTTTACTTCATTTTTCCCAAGGGTGTATCAATTCAAACTTCCCCGAAGGAATATTTTTTAAGTAAAACCCATCATCAAAAGCTGCCCAAATGCAATTTTTAAAGTCGCATCTTTTAGAAAGCCAAAACGAGTTCTCTGGCCAAAATACCTCAAATGAAGCATGTCCATTAGAACTATTAAAATTGCACCAAAACAGAGTCGTACGCGAAAAGTTCATTCTGAAGCTCCAGTTGAATTGAGCTTGCTTGGCCAAAACGCGTTCGCTCAAATCGTCGTCTTTTGACTTGCAATGAGCATTTAAAACTGAGTTTGTTTGATAATTGTAAATAGTCACTTGCCATCTGCTTGCTGGTTGTTGCCCTTTTTTCCCTCCAACTTGTCTATTGAATCCAGCAAAACATGTGTTAATAAGAATGCTTGATTCCAAAGCCAAAAATAAGATAAAAACGAAGCTGGTTAGAGTCTTCATTTTGTTTTAGATACACAAAACTCTTTAGTTGATGCTTAATAATTTTGATTTTAGTTCATTATATAGAAAAAAAAAAAAACTTGTGTTGAACAAGTTGTTAAAGCTGTTTTGGAAACTGATTTAAGGTTAATCTCCACCCAAAAAAAAGAATTGGATGAATGATAAATATCAATTCTTTTTCATTTGCTATTTTTGGTGGAGATGGAAAAATAAAGTTGTGTTAAACACATCTAGAACGGTTGCATTTTCTATACTTTCTCCTTAACTAGCATTATCAAGTAGATTTAAGGTAGAGATGTAAATAGTTCTTTTAAGGATATTTATCAATTTTTTATGCACATTCAACTAGAAGAAAAATACACATGGTTAATTGGAACGAGAATCAAAACAAACCATTAATTCAAAATTTCAACAATTTCGTTATAAATCTCTTGAATTAGACCAGAAAAAATAAATATCAGAATGATTTATCTCTTTTAGGAAATTATTTAATGAACATACAATAAGGAGTTGAAAATTAAGCTAAGGGAACATACTTTGCTTTAGAAGAAGAAGAAGAATAAGAAAATGTTGTAAAATATTTGTGACTTGTGAGATAGTTTTTAAAATGACATTTTAATTCAATATACACTGAATCTGAATGGAAAGATTACTTCATAAAATTTAAATTTAGTAACCTGTTATTCAAAATCTAAATAAATTGTTTAGGCCAATTGTTAGCTTTTATTTTTTTAAATAATCCATCATTAACTTAATATAGATAAATAAAACAAAATTGGACCGTAATTTTTAATTCTTAATTTTAATTTCAATCCCCAATAAAATATATACCTTCAAATATTCATTTAAAATTATACAGATCAACCCATCTATGCTTCAAAAGTTGTATAAATCATACACGCAAGAGAGATTCAAATTTGTAGGGTGAAAAAAAGAAAAGGAGAAGAAATAATGGAGGCTTCATGTTTGAACTCTTCAAAAGAGTGACAACGAATATGTCAAAGCTCGACCTCCATGGCGTCCTATGAACTCTGGCAGTCACACTTAGATTTACCCCTTTTCTCGGCAACCTTGAAGGGTTTTCTTTTTTTCTACATGGAGATGACTCGTAGTGGGAAAGTAAACATTTTTGTGGCATTATTTTACATTACTTTTATTTCACATGTTTAAATTTTATTTTCCAGTTTTAATGTTTCGTATCATTGTGAGACTTAAAGGAACGTTTCAGGAGAACAGTAGATGTGAAAGTTCCGAGGTGATTTAAAGGTGTCACAATGTACGACATGGATTGTGATATGAGGTATCCAAAATATGACATACAATTATGAAACCGTGACTTGAGATTGAGCGAAGTGGGAGATTCACGATGAGGAATGTATAGAAATTTTTCAAACAAATCTAGACTTTTCTCAAATTTTACTGGTAGGAATGGTTAAAAATCTATATGAACCCTAAGTTAAGTAAAATTGAAGGGCATGTGGAAGATTTAAGTCGGACGCCTATTAGAATTAGTAACCGTCACGGCAGCATTATGTAAAACATGATGATACTTCACCTGCCTCGTGGTGTACGCGTCGTACCATCGTGATGGAATAGGGGTATCCCCAAATGCATGAGCACACATAATGCATGAGGTCCCAATATTTTTTCGTTTTCAACATTATTAAATATAACCTCGCCATAGTTTTTCGTTTATATCATATCATTTCTCATATCATACATAAGTCTAACTGGGTTATATTTCATGCCATTTATCGTGATTTCATGACATTCATATCATGCTGTATACACACAATTTTGGAGACATAACATAACGTTCCATGCTGTTAACATAACATTTCATCATATACATATCGCATCACATTATATATCATATCGTAAACATGTCAATTTATCACATATCTCATACCATGGCATATTTCATGTCATTTTCATATCATATGAGAACATATACATATATCCGTCATTCACATGCCGTATCATAATCATACCATATTGTAAACTTTTAGTGGTCATATCGTTTCCTAACTTATCATGGCCTTAACGTTCTTATACATGTCACAGTCATATCATTACATGAACGTACCTTAGTCATATGGAATGCTATCTTCTATCATTCTATCATAATTGTATCCCTTTCTACCCATAACCCTATCTTATTCTTTTATCAATCGATCGTGACCATATCGTTTTTGTCAATCTCTCATATCCATAGCACTTCGATACATACCCTAACCTTAACGTTCCATTAACATATCTTACTCCTATCGTTACATTACGTTTAGTGCATCCTTCTCGTATCCTATCTCAAACATATCATTTAACACCTCGTATTGTAAGTGTTATTGTACAATTCACATATTATAACATATACATATCATATTATAAGTATGTTGATCTATAAACAATTCACACATATTGATATATATAACACGTGCAGAACTACAAGGCACGTGTCAACATAAAATATAACCATGCCAATAGTAAGACCACTTACTCGGATGGCCTTAGCCTAAGTTCTATCTAACTACAAATTAGCTTGCTTTTGCTCCTCGAATTCGTTCTCACTTATGCCAAGGTGCTTCACCTTATTAAAGATATTCACCGAATTTCTTCCGTAATTCTAACTCCTAAATTTTATTAAGTATTTAACAAATTCTTAATCTTTCCATTTATATTTAATATTTCTTGGAATATAATATGTCTAACAATACAATTCCGGGTGACATACAATTTATTTGATACTATAGTTTCATAATATATTTGAAAATTACTTTAGAAATAAGAATATATGTTTATTTACTCGTATAACAATCTAGTACTTCTAAGATCTTTGTTTCTTTTTTTTCTTCCTCTCTCTCTTCGGGTGCTTTTCGTTCCGTTCTTTTTTGTTTTTTTGTTTTTATATTTTCCCTTATCTCTCCCTCCTCTCTTCTGTGGGCTGGGATTCTTACCTTCAAATCTTTCATTTTATTTTATTTTTCATTCGATTAACAGTTTTAAAATCTTTCCTTTTTTAGTTTGTTCACAAATATTTAACCGATTTTTAATTTATTCATTTGTCCACTTATATGGAATTACCATCTGAAGTTACTGATAATTACTGACGTGACATTACTAATTAATATGATTTACTAAAATTCGTATAAATGTATTGACATCTAATTTCTAACTCAAACCAAAACAATTGCAACAATTAGGGAAGATTTAACTTATAATTTAATGTGCTTTTCTAAAAATAAAATTACAATAAAAGGAAAAAAAAAACTTAACATATACCTTAACAATATGATATTCTAGAATAATAGGTGGGTTGAGGGGGAGATAATTGGGAAAGGGATGCGAGATTTGTTGAGAGAAGTGAGGAAGGATGGTTTTTAATTATTTATTATTATTCTTTTCTTTTTTTTTTAACTTAACTTTTGTTTTTTCTTTTTGCTATTACATTTAAAGACTTTTCTATGCTCGACATATAGGTTTGAGTGATGTCTTTAGGCTCATTAATTCTCCGTAGCTTAAGTATTTGACTTGAATTAAATATTAAAGGAGGTTTGTAGACCTGTTTAATAGTTGTCGCAATAAAGTGATATTGGATAGTCAATTTTCTGGTGCAAATCTTCCATCAAGAGTTTCAGTCGTGTACTTTCCTGGACTGCTCGAGCTGCTGCTCTATACTCTACTTGTGTAATTGATAATGATACTGTTGGTTGTCTCTTGCTACACCAAGAAATTGTTCCCGAACAAAACTTGAACACATACCCAGTGGTTGATCCCCGAGCTTCGTGGTCTCCTGCATTGTCAGCATCATAGTATCCAACTAGTTTGCAGTCTTTGCTTCTTTTGTTCAAAAGACCATAGTCGATTGTACCTTTGACATATCTGAAAAAACGTCGAGTTGCATCCAAATGGGGCTTCTTTGGACTTTGGATGTACCGTCTCATAACCCCAACTGCATAAGAAATATCAGGGCGAGTTAAAGTTAGGTAGATAAGACTACCTACTAGTTGTCGGTATGTCGTTTCATCATTCAACTTTTTTTCTTCGTGTTCACAAATCTTGGCATTTGTCTCCGTCGATGCTTGCACTCTAACATGTTGAACTTCCGAAGCATATCTCTTGTATACTTTTGTTGGCAGAGAAACAATCCTTCATCTATGCGATCAACTTCTGTGTGATCAACTTCTACGTCTTGGCACTAGTTCCCAAGTTTGATTATGCTCTAGGGCTATAATTTCTTCCTCCATCGCTTTCTGCCAAACCGAGTTTTGTGATGCATCTTCCTATGTCTCTAGTTCGTAAACTCTGTCTTCTACAATAGCTGCATTTGCATACTTAGGATTTGGCCTTCGGATTCTATTTGATCGCCTAAGTTGCTGACGTGTCGTTTCATTTTTATCAGATTCGCTTGATTGAGTCACCTCTTGCTTTCCAATACCAATGTCACTTGGATCTTCAGGCGCATCAACCTTTTATTTAATTTGCGTATTTTGCTCCCCCATCATCTGTTGTAGAATTTCTTCGATGTTTGAATCTGGTAGGACTTTCATCTGTTGTAGAATTTCTTCGATGTTGTGGTAGACCTTTGAGCATGGATTTCTGCATAATTAGCTTCAACTTATGGTAGCTGACATGTCCAATCTTGCATGCCATAGATCTGTCGTCTCATTCTTTTGGGTCTTGTCAATATAGGCAGACTCTGCAAATAGGACGTAAACAGACTCCACTCTTCGTCCTTTTGTTGCCAGCTTTCCTATTATCTTAACAACTTGATAGACTTTTACATCTTTTTGCCCAAACAAGACGTAGTTTCCTCATGTTGTTAGTTGTGGCACTGACAACAAGCTCTTCTTTATATCCGGTACATGATAAACATTATACAGTGACACTGTATTAGATTTTTTGCCAGACATGATTGTCGTAATTTGCTCCGCGTATCATATGGCTTCCTTTGTACTCTTTCTTGTCTTGCAATTTACTCTGATCGCCAGTTATATGGTTTGAGCATCCTGAATCAACGATCCAGTCATTCTCATAATTTATATGGTCTCCCATCGTCGCCATGAGTGCTAGCTCGTCTTCTTCTATGGCATATAGTACCTCTGCATCCCATTTCTCCTCCATCTCCATGTTGGAGGATGCCACATTGCTTTCGACGGATTTTTCTGGGACCAACAATCTCTAGACATGTGGTCCTTCTTCCTGCAATTATAGCAATTAACTTCAAATCTCTTTCCTTGAGAACTCCTGTTGTCATTCTTCTGAGCTATCTCAGGTTGTGCAGTTCCTTGATGACTCCTTCTTTTGTCACTGTTTTTGTATCCACGTTTGGAAGATGGCTTATCGTTGCCCCGACTTTCACTCGTGTAGAGTGCTTCTTCTTCACCCTTTAATGTGATGCCTCCCATTTGTTTAGCCATGGCTTCTTGGCTGGCTAACAATTTTTCAAACTCTACAAGTGATGGTTGAGTGGGCCATCCTTGTACAACAATAATGAAGCTTATATATTATGGTCGCAATTTGTGGATAATGATCCTCTTCATTCGATCTTCTCCAATTGTAGACTTCGATTCTAGTTTAGTAATCTCTCGGCAGATCGTCTCGACTTTGTGAAAGTACTGAGCAATCGTCATGTCATGTTGTGAAATTGACAATAGCTCGTTCTCTAGAAGTTGTAGCCACGTATCGTTCTTCTTGGAGAACAACATCACGATAGTGTCCCATGCTTCCTTCGGTGTCTTGTCATCCCAAATATGTTCTAACATCTCTTCTTCGATTGTGGTCTTCACGGAAAACATTGCTTTGCCTACTTTGATTCACTATTTGCGCAAGGCATCGTTGGAATCCTCTACTGCCGACATAGTTTCACTTCCGCCAATGATCTCCCAAAGATCCTGTCCTTGTAAATAGGACATCATGCATGTTACCCACGTATTGTAGTAGTTGTTGTTGAGTTTTTTGATTCCTCCTACGATTTGGAAGTCACCCATCGTGTTGACAATAACCTCAGTAATACCAAACAAGCTTTTTCGACACAAGGCTTGTAGAGCCACAGACTACTCACGACACAAAGAAACTCTCTCACCAATAATCTCAAGAAATCGTTTCTGATGTCGATGATCAGACAAAGCTGCTGCAGCCACAAAGTATGCTAAGAATTCCAAGAGATCAAACAACCTATACTAACCTCGCTCTGATACAAGATTATTGAACACAACTCTATGTGGGAAACACTCGCACTCTTTATTAAGACCAATTGAGAAGAAAATACAAGACACTTTGTAGAATACTACTACTTTATATTGTTTCGGATTTCTTGGGATGAAAAACTAGGTAGGGTCGAGGGGTATTTATACTATACCCTACGCAATCTAGACCTAACAAATCTAAATCTTTTTCCTAAAATATCGAGATCTCTTTCCTAAAATATCTAGTATCTTTCCTAAAATCTCTACTAAAATAAATATACAATGGGCTCGTATAATTATTAGGCTTGATTCTATTGGGATAGTGATGATATTTTAACACCGCACACCATTTACCTATAATCAACGTCAAATACATGATCAACGCGGAGAAGACAAGTTGATGCAACTACTCATGAGGCTTAACGAGTCTAATAAAACAGTGAGATCTAACATAATGATGATGACTCCATTACCTAATGTGAGACAAGCCTATTCATTACTCGTACAAGAAGAGATGTAGTATCGGGTAACTTCTAAACCTACTGAGAATTTCTCAATTGCATCAACAGTGCGGAAGAAAACAACATATTCAAAATTCGCCAAAGACGAATCATGTGAGCACTGCAATAAAAGTGGTCATACAATTGATGAGTGTCGAATCGTTACGTTTTACTATAAATTTTG